>NC_090849.1:18342386-18642886 GCF_024217435.2 Syngnathus scovelli
TTTCTCTTGATTTTTTTAGTATTATATCTATACACCCCGAGTCAAGCCCAAATTACTCCGGGAGAGAAATGACATGTTTATATAGGACCCATTTCATTCATGACCAGGCAGCAGTTGTTTTATATTTTTGGCCTTTTAAATGTTTAAAAGATTCTTATGAAGGAGTTCTGACACTGAAGTAAATAATTCAATTTAAAAAGTTCCATTTTTTTTGTCCATCAAATACCCTTGTCAGAGCTCCTCCATAATTTTAACATCAATATATTGATATTTCATACGATCCGTGTCGATTTAGCATGAGCAGAATGGGTCTCCCTGCTTCTTTGGTGCATTTGGCTTATCTGCGTAATCCAATTTTGAGCGGGGAATGGCTTGTCTGCTCATCCTAACTCTTTGGAATGATCTGTGTCAATGTGGCTCAAAGCTCTCATATTGCCTTTTTTGTTTTGTTTTCGTAGATAAGTACTCTGTGTTGAGGGATGTAGCGGGCGAGGGGAGAGAGACAGAGAGCAATAGAAAATGCCATTTAAACGTCTCCCCTTTCCAGGTATATAACGACTGTGCGAATGTCTCTCCGGGGACACGACACAGGTCGAGCTGCTTCGCTGCGTGCGCTGACTGACTGCCGTGTCTCTCTTCTCGCTCACCCCCTACCTGTCTGTTTTTCTCCTATTGACTTCTCTTTGCCACCTTATCATCCCGCCATCTGCCTGATCTCATCTGTCACTCAATCCCCTCTTTGTCTTCGCTCCGTCTGACCAATTTTACGTTTCATCTCCTCGCCCGACACGCACGCAAACAAACACATTGCTACGAAACCTGGATGCCTTTCCCCTCGCTCCACGCATGCAACCGCACACCAGAAGCAGGCAGACGGGCCGTCTGCCAGGCAAGCTGCCGAGCCCTGCCCTCACAACCCCAACGAGCACCCTGTGGTCCTGGGCTCTCAGAGCCAGAACCAGACCTCCAACACTTGCAACGCCACGGCCCCCGCTTCCACCCGTTACCAACCCCCGGCATGCTGTGACATTCCCTGTGCCCTGATCGTGCAGCACTCCTACGAACCCAACAACCCCTCCGAGCTCACCCCCAAAATGCGAATGACCACCTTCACCACCTCGCCCCCCACCCCAAGGTTATACATACAGTAGACCATTTAAGTAAGAGCATGCTTGCTGATGCTTAAAGACTCATCGTGAATGACTGAACGGCTTCCGTTCACGTCACTGTGTGCGCAATGCGGCCTTTTTGCCTTTTGATGAGGCTGACCCTCTCTGGAGAGTAAAAAAAAAAAAAAAAAAAAATCACCTTACATCTTTACTCATCGAGTTCAATGCGACACTTTTGCACATAATACTTGATTCACCAAAGTCATGCCTTTGCTTTCTAATCGATATCAGAACTGTGCTGTAGGTGCAGTCAGAATGCTCCACGACACCCTTTCACTCGCCTCCCCCCATTGTTATCCCCAAAGTCCCCTCTCTCACAGACGGCAGATCGTGATCGACTTTTTCTCTTCCATTCATTTTGTTATCGTAGCAAGTCTTCTTTATTTGAATTGTTCAGTGTGTGTATGATAGTGGCAGGAAAAGCATTAGTGCCCTCCCATCCTCTCCTTCCCCCAACTGACCCTTCTTTAGATGACAATGGGGGGGTGCCAATGTTGGTCCATGAGCTTCAAATGATAGCCCCTTCCAGAATCTCTTGACCCAAAGGACACGGTCAGTAAATTTGTCTTTTCCCTCAAGACTCCCCTTACTGTTTTTTTATTTTTTAACCTTGCAGTATTTCCACGGTGCCCCTATCAACCACCTAAACCAATGTCTTTTTTTTTCCGCCACCTCCCTCTGTGAGCCTTAACTCACAGAAATGAAAGTTTTCCCCCACAGCCCTTGTTCCCTCGAATGTCGTCACGAAAGCCTCACTTCATTCATTGCAAAGTGCGCCATCCCGCAACACAGCGGCATGAAACACCTCTCACTTCAGTGTCACCATCCTTAGCTCTTGTTAAGTTAAATTGATGTGAACTTGATTAGATACATGTTCATAAGTTTTATTTAATATAAGGAAGCTAATTATTGTCGCTACATACGACCTTTGACTGAAAGGGTAATGAGCTGCAGTGGACCTTCCAAAGTTGAAAACAATTCCATGGCGCTCTTTGACTCGCAGGTAGTTCTCATTAAAAAAAAAAAAAAAATTGAAAAATCTGCATAGGAAATAATGTGATTCATTCATTCCAGGGTAAAACTGACGGCATCATGAAAGTAATTAACTGCACAGTTGATGTTTATTTAGCTGATTCAAATAAAAATGTGAACTCAAATTACCTTTGAAGACCTGAAACACACAATCAAACGTGCTTATTTGGAGCCATTTTGGTCTTGCTGGATTTAACAACAGTGCATTGAACGATTTAAGATTTTTGTCGTCGACTATAAAGCAGTGAAATTTAAATCAACGAATCGTTGCCGTCATTGATTTTTTTTTTTTTTTTGTGTATAGTATAGCTCAAATTTTGTTTTCGCCATAAACCAGTTTTACGTTACTGGACATAATATCTTGGAGAGTTTGACTTTGGAGGTTCCATCGTACATCAGAGGAAGCCATTAATAAATCATATAAGAAAATAGTCAAACTGAATCTGGAATTCCTATGAAAATGAGATGTTGCTCTCAATGGGAATTCTGTAGTAGGGTGGCCTAGAGCAATGTTAATTATTTCGTTTCGTTGAACCATTGTATCGGTGTAAAGCTGTTGTGTAAGTGTGTGTCGTTGTTGTTTGCGTTGGAATCACAAAGCACAAACACAGCACAGCACAGCGGCGGCCGTGTGTTTTTGCAAAGTATTCCAGCTTCTGCACGCCTTTAGAGACTTTGTAGAAGTGTTTGTATGTTCCTTTCTCTCTCTCTCAGTATCCTGACCACGGCTATCCCTCCCTCCATCTTTCCCTTCCTCTTCTTCTTCACATCACGTCACCTTCATCACGACACGTAACAATCACCTCGATGGCAACTTGCGCCCATTGGCTCACATCTGCTCCTCTTTCCTGCCGCTATGATTGTTGTCCATTTCTACTTGTTAAATGGATGACGTCCGGTACTCATCTCGGTCTTGTCTTCTTTTCCGATTCCTCCCCTCCCAACTATTTTTATACTCTATCTTATCAAATCTTCCATTTTCAATCGCCTTTGTTTGTTTCCTATTTGTTGGAAATGTTCCTTGAATCTCTCCGATTCTTTACATTTTACATACTTCTCAACTTTCTTTGTTTCTATCCCTCGATTCTTTTTGGACCATCAACTGTCACGGCCTTCCGTTCTCCATCCTGCTCCCCCTCCCCTTCGCTCCCCCCTCTCCACATGCAGGACGATAAGGAGATCGACCTGGAGCACCTACACCGCCGGGTTAACAGCCTGTGCACAGAAGATGAAAGCCCCCACAAGCAATTCTCCACCTCTTCCGTCGATCTGACGCCCCTCGAAATGGACGCTCTGCCCGCCGCCCGCCAAGCCCTGGAGCAGATAAGCGATTTCCGAAACACGCACATCACCACCACCACCTTCATCCCCGAGCAGATCCAGACCCTCAGCCGCAGCCTGTCCACCAAAGCAGCCGCTGGGTTTTCCGCCGGCTTCGGCGGCGCCAGCAGCGTCCTCCAGGACCACCGGACTGGTGGGGTGGGGCCTTTTAGGCAGAGGGCCCCCAACGGTGGCTTCTTCCGCAGCCCCATTAAAACAATGTCCTCCATCCCCTACCAGCCCACAGGTCCAGGACCTAACTTTGGATATGGCAACGACCCAGACAGAGGTACATCCATCTAAGTGCAGCGTGATGGTTTGGTAGGAAGAGGCAAAGGGGGAAGGGGGGAGAGGGTTTATGAGCCGATGGGGTCATAAAGCAAACAATACTACGGTAAAGAGTCGAGCGCTTAGACATACCTGTACATAGTAACTTTTATGTTTTCAGTTTCTGCTTGGATGATTCCATTTTGTATGAGAGGGCGGGAGGAGGCGGGGTTCTGCTCGGACATTCGGTGTAGGTGCAAATGGGACAGGGTCCACAGAGAAATGATATTTTTGCTTTAATGGTGTTATTCTTGTGATTGTTCAAAGGGAGACTGTGTGTGTGTGTGTGAGATCTTTTATGTTCCCGAAACATGAGGACTGCCTATCTAAAAAAAAAAAAAAGCAACTCTTATATTGCTCTCCTGCACTCCAGCGAGACTTTGATGGTTGTCTAGCCCGAAAATAACAAACCTATACGATTCAAGTCTCAATCCCTAGCAGAGCACTCGGACACAGGTTTTAGTCCGTGCCCAAGTATCTCCCTCTTGCTTCTAAAATGCTCCATCATCTCTTAAGAGGATGTCTACAAGCGGATCAACGGGGGCTGGAGATCGGACAAGGGAATAAATGCAAATAGCTTGCCGGAGACGTTTTCACCTCCCTAAAATGGTGCATCTTAATGACGCTGTCGAAAAATTACATCCGTCATTATGGTGCATCGACCTGAAAACGAACATGTCCATTCTTTGATGCACATTGAAGACGCTTCGTGAAGCCCACTGCACTGCACCAGTGCCCACAGACCTGTAAGTGATTGTATGTGGAGCTAACCCCCCCCTCCCCACCCTTTTTTTTTTTTTTTTTTTTCTTTTTTTCTTCTCCACACATGGTGTACTGTATTATCTGCTTTTCAAGTCATGGTGAGACCTTTTAATCAGACTCTTCAGAAGGGTGAGGAAAGAAAACAAAAAAACTATCTATGGAAAAGGATTTCAATGCTTATTATATGTCTTTTTATGAGATTTGTTTTCAGGAAAAAAATATTTTAACACGTGGAATGTGTTTTTGGTCAGGAAATACAAAAAAAAAAAACATTGTTCTAAACTGTCTGTTTTGAACTACTTAAATGAGTGCTGTAGTCTGTTGTTTTGCTTCATGCGTCATTCAAATCTTACTTTTACATATTTCAAGTCCATTTCAAGTCCATTATTCCGTTTTTATCAGTTGTGATGGGTTTTGGTGAGGGGAAGCCACTGCAACAGCATTTTCAGAACAAGCCCTTTGTGCGCCAACTAAGTTGCTGTACGCACTTTGTGACTGCCAGTCAAGCCCCAAATGTCCTCTCGTAGCGGAAAACACCAATAAGCAGATGATTTCGGAATATCATCATCTCCTGTCACGTTAAGTGTACTCTTTCTATGACTTGTTTTTAAAGTGCCAATTAATTCCAACAAGACCATTAAGGTGCATTTTGGTGGTGACATACAAAGCATTTTGTGCGGCTTGGCTTGGTTCAGTCGTGTGCCAACCAGTTTTCATTGACACTTAATTGATAATGTTATAGTTATTTAGAGCATTTGTTTTTCAGTTTATCTTAAGAACTAAAAACGTTGTGCATAGAGAACTTGGTCCAAGCCACAGTGTTTAGAAGCAAGCCTTCTTAGGTGTTCTTTTCTTATATTGTTAGGCTGCAGTACGGCTGCTGAATGGTAAAATAGGACACAGACATTTATAAAAGTTTTATTTAGTATAAATGAAAGACATTATTAATGGGGAAAAAAATGTATATTTTACATGTTGATGCTATTTTTGTTAAACAAAATGGAAACTATCATGATGAGCTTTTGTGTTTGTTTTTCTCCTGTCCCCTTTCTCCTTTTCCCGCTCCCACCAGCGTTTCCCAAACTTTTTCCAACTCAAGACCCAAAGGGAATTTCTCTTACGCAAATGTATTGCCATCAATGTGAATATGAATTGACTGATTACTTATCAGCCGATTTCTGACAAAATCTTGACCTGCAACCTATTTTGGGTCCCAACGCTGAGTTTGGGAAACCCTGCCTTACATAATCAACATTAATCCTTTTGCTTACATCATTCTCAGTTGATTTTTTTTTTCTGGCTAAATAACAATTGGCAAGTTATTCATTAAAAAGAAGCATGCACAAACTTGCATCCGTTGACATTTTTGTTTTTGATTTCACATAAAACTACAGATTTTACTTGATAAATTTCCAAAATAACAATTATAACAAAAAAAAAAGAAAATATGATGTACAGTATTTAAGATAGGCCTATTTTGTTGTATGTGTTGCATATTATTCAAAAACTGAACAAACCGGGGCCTCTGTTACAGGTGGCAAAGCTTTCTGTGTATAATTTGTCTAATAAACAGGTTTTCTACAGTGGGATGGTGAATGTTATTCTTGTAAAGACAAACCGAATGAGGATCTTTCTGTACTGTATCACAATGCCGTGAATATGAACAACACTGGCGCTAGGTGAGGATTGGCCACTAGATGTCAGCAGAGGCAAGTATATGAAATTTGAAAGGACTCTTTTAGGCATGGAACTAAAAATACTGTATATACAGAGAATGTGCGTGTGTGTGTTTTTTGTCTTTTGCAATGGAAAGGCATGGTAGCAGCTTGGGGTATTCGACTTAGCAGTTGCTGGATCTTGAGGTAAGTAAACATTTACTAAGTTGACTTTCAAGGTTTGACACAGGTTTGCCTCATTGAAACCACATCTGAGAATGGAAATTAGATCAAGATCAACGTTTTATTAGATATGAGATTGCATTGTATTCTGAATGTTATTGGTTTTACTGAAAAGCCCAGATCGTACTTACAATTACTTATGCACTGGTTGTCTTTTAACCATTTTGTTTAGTGTTTTATAATACACATGAACTATTTTAAAGGGGAAGTCAGCCCCAAAATATTCTTTGTAATAATATATTCTGTGCAGCCCAACCAGGCAAAACATTATGTTCTGAATGCTGTTTTTCTTATGTGAATTAAACGTGCAAAATGCACCGGTTTTTATCCATCACAGGGGGAGGTCATTTTGATACATTCTGTAAACTGCAAATGACATCACAGTTGCCAGGTCTCAGGTCACAACCAATCCCGGCTGAACTTCACAAAAAAATGGTGAGTGTAAATAAATTCCAACCGTTCCAGTAAGCTTTTTCTGACATGTTATTGTGCCGAACTTAGCTTTTGGAATATGATACAAAAAAATAGGTTTATCGTTCATGTCACATTTTCCTATGTGTTTTGGATATTTTGTAAATGTTTCTCTCCAGTAAAACATACTTTTGTGATTTATCCGATTTCATAGCCCTTCAAATGGTGAGTTATTAAATTCTATTTTTTTTTTAAATTATATGGTTGACAACTTATTTGTACACTTGTATATCATACAACAAGTTTTTATTAAAACATCACCTGTGCAGTTTGTAAAAGTTTCATTTGGGCGACAGTTAGCTAACTGAACAGATAACTTTGAGATTTGGTTTCCATTGTTATAAATCAAATGTAGTAGTAGTAATTAGCGTTATTTTTAATAGGAGAAAAGTACCCACTGCTTAATTATACTTATTTCTTTGTATGAAAGAGACCAAATTTCTCCTATTTTAGTTCAGTCCCATGGGCTGTTCCCTGTAGGCCCAGTCACAGTGAACCACAGCCCAGGCTTGAGGTCCCTCTCGTGCGCCCCCTCACTTCAGCCGCGTGCCTGTCGCATCTCTGTCTCCCGGGAGACCAGCATGGAGAGCGGCAGCACGCAGACTCCTCTCCCCGGCACTGGAATGATGGAAGCCCCCCCCACCACCCCCTTACTCCCTTCTCTCATCCCCTCCTATAGAGGGGGCGCCACCCGTAGGCATGACCAATGGAACATAGAGTCTCCATTGTGTCCGCGACACTTTAATAATGGCCGCCTACAATATCCAACCTGTCGGTAGCCTCAGGAGCCCAGCCCGGCCCCATTGGCTGGGGGGGGCTTGTAGGTGGCGAGAGGGGTGAACGCTCGGCGCCAGACCGACGTCCCTTGTGATGGATGCATGAATAAAAAATATATGGATGGAAGCCTAGTTGCAGGATATTTCCATAATATGTTTGTAACAGCTATCTGCGGTGCACTCCCTACTTCTTGAGACACATTCATCAGCTACTGTAGTTTTTCTAAACTTTTATTTAACAGCATACATCTTACATTTAGGAAAACCACCACCACAAACAGAATAACAACAATTTATTTCATTTGGAGATTCTGTTCACAAACCCAAATGTTCTGGAATCAAAGACAGGTTTCCAGTTGACATGTATGGAAGCAGATTCAATCCGTTATACGTAGCCCCAAAATGAAGTCTTCTCCATTTATTTTTAAGGTTAACGTTGTAAAATGAGTGAAAGTGTTTTGAGATCATAGTTTGTGCTGTATTTATATATTGGGAATCAAACATGTTTAAGGGATCTTAATTACTTTATTGTTATTGGCACAGATGGATTCATTGTTTTAGAAAACAACTGAAGAGCTTTCACAGCTCACTGAATGTGTCGAGGCACAGTGGTTGGGAATGAGAGAGCTACTGTATTCAACATCCTTAATTGAGTGTGCTGCAATTAGACTAAATAGACCACAATTAGTGCACGGTATCATTGGCCACGCTGTAATTTAAAATGTGGGGCTTTGATCGCTCTTTTACACTTTTGACTTCTTCAGTGTGATGATCACATTGATTTGCATTATCGCAGGTTGACACACACACACACGCACATACACACACACACACGCGTGTGTCACTATGGAACCCAGCTCATGTTTCTGAAGCCTCCCGTGAAGACTCGTACACCCAACAGGGCGTTCCGAGGCTGGGATCAAAAGGGTTGCGAAGCGCGACAAAAGCCAAGTGAAATTGGAGATGATAGAAGGGAGCAACGAGAAGGAGAGCGACAGAGTGCGAAGCCGTGGAACCATTTGTGTCCCTGTCCCATCCCATCCCACGCATCTTTTTTAATGAAATATTTTACTCGCACATTATAGTCAAACTCCAGGACTTTGTAATGCCCATTCATAGTTCTTATCACTTTAAGGTTAATTTTATTCATTCATGTCAATGTTCATTATATTATACTTGTATAGATAACAGCACCCTCCATTGGTTCTGAGGGCACAGCCCCGTTATTTCACTTACCTATCTATCTAGTTAGTTAGTTAGTTAGTTAGTTAGTTAGTTAGTTAGTTAGTTAGTTAGTTAGTTAGTTAGTTAGTTAGTTAGTTAGTTAGTTAGTTAGTTAGTGCAGTTCATATCTCTTTTGTTCAGACTCCCGTATATTTTGGATGTAATTCCACTATCGACTGTTAGATGGCAGCACTCTTTCATTTGAACGTGTGTATTAAACTGATGAAGAAAAGTAAAAAGAAGAAATACACTATTTCAAATCACCTTTGTTTTTGCTGAAGATCATTGATCAATCCCCTTTATGCCTACAAAAAGCGACATCCAAACTTGGGCCGTATTATACTTGCATGAAAGACTTTAGGCTCATGAATATAAAAAAAATGCAAAACGGTTAAGTACGGTGGAAAATGAGCTTGCCTCCTTTGTCTGAACCTACTGTACCATTGTTAAACCAGGCCCGTGACACACATGGTGCACACTTCTCACCCAAAACCATGCACGTGTGTACTCTGCAGGGGGTTCTGCAGACTCCCCCTACTCCCTTTTGGGCAAAAGTACCACTTCTATAATGTTATATAAACAGCCCAACTTGGACGGGGGGGGCATGAAAGTGTCTTTTGAGGCATTATTTTCTCCCCCTCCACATGATTTGGGGCGTCTTCTCATTGGTCTACTACACGCGACCTGCGCGAGGAGGGGGGCTGCGAGACGCGTGCCGCCTTTTAAACGGACGCCGCGTCTCCAGACACCCAAGACACGCGACCTGCGCTCCTCCTCACGCAGCGCGGAAGCCAAACAGTTCCCGGTATCGTTTTTAGACCACCACCACCTGTAGGAGTGATTTGCGCGGCGTGGGGGAGAAACATGGATGTCTTAAGCGTGGCAGACTGGTGTCAAGGCGCCAAAGAAGCGAGCTATGAAAATGACCCACGCGACTGGCTCGGTCCTGCGCAGCCCTCCGGCACCTGCGACACACGCGACTCTTCGGCGGACTACCTGGGACATTCGCCCTGCTCCAGCACCGGCTCTTATCACGGTGAGACATTCTGCTGCTTGTATGCATATGCAAACTATTTTTATGAGAATTTATGCCAATCATCAAATTGTTGTAAACAATTTTTTTAATGTTAATGTGAACCGGAAAACTTATTGGGACGCTAGAACAAAGGTCAAGTTCCTGTGGTGCAATTCAGAAGATGGGGAATTTGACAGCTAGGGCAGGGTTAATGCAGTTTTTATAGTGCGTGCCAGAAAGTTGGAGAATTAGAAAGTTATTGCCGTGCATTCCTGGAAATTTTGAAATCTAGACTAAGTGAAAACATAAACTTGTCGGAAATTCTTTTTTGTACAGTGCCTCTAGAAAACATGGTAGTTAGAAAGTTTTGGCAAGTTCATTTAACTTATGATGGAGCTGTAAGTTTAATTTGCTAGATAGCTAAGAAAAGTCAGATATTGTTTGTTTGTTTGTTTGTTTGTTTGTTTGTTTGTTTGTTTGTTTGTTTGTTTGTTTGTTTGTTTGTTTGTTTGTTTGTTTAACCAGTCATACTTTATTCAAAGAACAGACAAATTAGAAAGCTATTGACTAAAGTACGATGCGTTCCATAAAACTAGAAAATTAGAAAGCTTAAAAAATTTGTGTGGTGCTTTGCTTTGCGGTTAAGTGGGTAATTAGAACATTAATTGAAATTTAAGTTTAATATCCCAGAACTATGGGCTAACGGTAAAGTTCAATTAAAGTGTGTATAATCTTAGGAAAAATGCCTGTAATTCTATGAAGTTACTTGGACAAAATGTAAAAACAAATTACTATACTTTTTATTGATTTAGTCAGCCAGGTTATTTGGTTTTCCCTGCTTGTTTGCGGACCGTAAATGGCTCAGAGGTAAATGATGTGACGTCACAGGGATCCGCTAAACCTGAAATATTTTCCTGCTGTTCCAGAAAGTGGCTCACCGTCCTCGGCGGGTCCCCCCAGCCCTCCCAGCTACCGAAAATCTGCCAAGGGCTCGCTCAAAGTCCGGGACTTGTGTCGCTTGAAGGGCTTGGTGGTCGCTGGACCTGAGCAGGACGCATCTGCCCGGCAGAGGGCCCCGTCCAGCAAGCCAGCCAACGGCGTGCAGCGGCAGAGACGCGTCGCTGCCAACGCACGGGAGCGGCGGCGCATGCACGGCCTGAACCACGCTTTCGACGCTCTCCGCAATGTCATCCCGGCTCTGGATAACGACAAGAAGCTGTCCAAGTATGAGACGCTGCAAATGGCACAGATTTACATCAACGCTCTAGCGGAGCTCCTGCAAGACCCGGCGTCATCTTCGTCCGCCTCCAGTCCGCCAAAGAGCGACCTGGCGCCGTCGCCTTCCGCAGGATTTGACGGCGGGGCTCCGCAGTCGCTGTCACAGCCGAAGGGCAACTCCTCTGAGGGCCAGCTGGCAGCGCACATCGATGCCATGTCACTGCGCACCGCCTTCGACGACGTTTCCTTCCCCGCCTTGCAGGTGGAGGAAGTAGCGGGCTCCCCTTCGGTGGGGGGCCCGGGTGGACGCGTGGACTCGCCCCGCAGCGACGGCGAATTTTCTCCGCACTCTCACTTCAGTGACTCGGATGAGATGGCTTTGGAGGAAGACGAGCTTCACACCGTCTCTTTCTAACATATTCTCACAAAAATATCTATATATCAATACCACTTAAGTCCGACAGTATCAACCAAATTGTTCTCAAACAGTTTTTAAACTATTATTTCTTTGTGACATATTAATTTGGTTCATGCCAATTTGAAGTTGCCGGGTGTCACCGCCATTCTGTCCCCACTTCACTTCAACCAAAAATAAGCAGTCCAGTCTCTCACTAAATAGAGTTTTTACTATCATGTTTGTATATTGTATTTTACTATTTTGTTTGCAACTTCAAAAGTTCACCATGTGCACTTTAAAATAGTAATTATGTGTAGCCTAAATGAGCCAGGGGCTTGACAAATTATTTTTATTCCACACCACAATAAATGAGTCATAATTTTGCTTGCTTGTAGCATAGTGCTGCCAATTCTAGAGCCTATTTAATGTAGCCATCATTGCTGCCTTCTTTTTTTTTTTTTTGTACTTTGCTCTTTTTTATGTGTGTCTTTTGCTTTCACTGGATGAGATTAATTGACATGTGTATTTATTGTTTTGTTTTGATTATAGTTTTTTTTAATACATAGTTAACTTTTCTGGAAAAGTTATACTTTTGCCATTCGTTGTTTGTTCATTTGATTTTCGAAATAAAAAGCAAACAAAAAAATGTTCTTGTTTTCAACGCTTTGTAGAAATGATGCTGGCCACATACAAACCGATTTAATGATTCCTTTTAAAGGTAGAATAAATAAGGTTAAAGTCCATTTGTTACCAGATGAAATATACAAAAGACTTCATTCAAACTCAATAAAAATTACTAGGTAGTGCTCTTTGGCTTTATATCTTGTGCATAGATATTTTTTGAATGCTGCTTTTGTTTTCTGCAGTGCTGCAAACTTAAGTAAAGTACAATAAAAATAAAAGACATTCCTACGATGCAAGGCCCCAAACTCAAAACCTGAAACTTAATGTCTTTGTTATATTTTGACTTCATTTGCAAGATGCTAAAACATTAAATACATTAAAAAATCAAAAATCCTTAAATTACAATATGTCAAATTGGAGTCTATAAGTATTTGAGTTGAACAAAGTTTGAGATGCCAAATGTCGTCTTTGTTTCATTAGTCTTTTTTGAGATAAAAACGACATTTTATCGGTATTGCTCCTCTTTCAATGGCAATAAAACCTTTTTGAGTGTAGGATATAACAGAGTATATAATCCGTGCAAAAGCAACGTAACAGCTCTAAATTTATATACAATACAGTTGCAACATGATTTTCAATGGCAATGGAATCAATGTGTTATATCGATTTTATCTCTGTTTTATTTAACAGGGATGTTGTTTACTGTTTTTTTAAACATCAATTGAATTTACGTGCGCTGTGCAAGTCAGATGTTTTGCGACAACAATAGTTGTTCTATAAGAGGCCACGTGGATAATACATCGGTCCCAAAGGGCATCTTTATACTCATCCCAATGAGTTTTAACGGCATATTCAACATTGGATCTCCTCTCTGGTCATATATAGTAAATAAAAGTTGCACGCGCTCGCTTGCCATATGCCATGTATATGCGCGGGCGTGTGCCCACCTGGTGCGTTTACTTGCAACAACTGGGTCGGAAAATGCAACGCTTTGACGTTGTACTGTGTTTTGTTTTCCTTCTTTTGTTTTCTTTCAGGTTGAAGTGTTGCGGTGCAGGTCTCCCCCGCGTGTTAAATGAGTCTCGCAGAGGAGCGTGCATTCCCATCGGGCGGCTTTTGTCCGTGCATGCGCCAAGGTGTTGGATGGCCCCCGGAGTGGGAGCTTGCACGCTGTCAGCTGGTGAGCGCCCGCGTCCCCGAGGACACACGCACGCACACGCGTGCACGCACACGTCGGTTGTCTCGCTCTTTCAGCACAAACAAACATGTGGTCGCATGCACCCTCACCCTCCCCTCCTTCCTCCAGCCATCCCGCTTTCTTTTCACTCCATCTTTACAACTCATCGCAAAGTTTTTGCCGGGAGTGTGTCACACACAAGCACACGCACGCGCACGCGCACATGCACTCACATACATACAAAACAAAAATAGTCAGAAATTATTCATGAAGATAGACACGACAACCAATCACCTCGCAGCGCCTCTGTCATGGCCTCCTCTTCAATTATTAACTGATGATATGCCGGGAGTGTATTAGGATGATCACATCTACCGCTTGTATTGGACTCAGATCATATTTCTCAAAACAGCGGCATGGATGTGCACTGTGAGAAAGAATAGTCTTGATAGTATATTAAATTATACTGTGTTATTATCAAGTACACAAAGATATGTCAGTCAGTCATGGTACAGGGACGTCAGTATTAATCTTCATTTTATTTTACAATTAAATCACCACTCTGCATTAAATATAATAGATATATTAGGAAGACAAAACTCAAAGATCCATGCTTTTTATTAGACAGTAGTGGAATATGCAGATGATATTGCAGATAAAAAGATGGAGGAAAGCTTGTAAATACTGTGCAATACCAGTTCGGACTTACATATTTTTTACACGACAATGACAATATGCACGAAATGAATTATCATCCCTGACCAACAAAAAAATTGTGGTTGCGTGAATTTGTAACAAAAAAGTGGTGATGGATTATTAGTTAGTGGTATTATGATGTTTCTTATTCAAATTTTGCATGTATTTTGAAGGAATGAGTTGTGTCACTGTATTGTGTAAAAAGTACCCACCCCCGTGGAATAGTCTAAACTATTGCACAACATTTTTGTCTTCCTCCCATCGCTTTAAACTAAAATTCTAGACCATGCTAAACTTGTCTCTAAAAGCTAATTTAGGATCAACGTCAAAACGGTGAATGGACAGTTTATGAACAACAGGTGGAACACTGGTCAGGTGGAGGTTACACACGCATGCATTATTCACATTATGAAACGTAACAACCACGCAAAACTGGTAACCTGAGAAGGTAATGCTGTAAACGACAAAACACATTGTTTCAAGTTACTGTAGCTTTAAAACATTTTTCAAACATGCAAAGAAATCTATCTTCACTATTGACTAACAAGGCTTTTTTCGATGCTTCCAATTAATGAGGGACTGAAGAAAGAAAGAAAGAAAGAAAGAAAGAAAGAAAGAAAGAAAGAACGAAAGAAAGAAAGAAAGAAAGAAAGAAAGAAAGAAAGAAAGAAAGAAAGAAAGAAAGAAAGAAAGAAAGAAAGAAAGAAAGAAAGAAAGAGGCGGCCTCACAGGAGTGGAGCGAGCCGTGTGCTTGTCCAAGAAAGCCACATCCAGGTCTCTCTCTGGGGACCTGAGACAAAAGGCAGAACTGGGCCACAGTCTCCATCTGCTGTCCAATAGGGCAGCGGGTGAGAGAGGGAGGCCGACATGCGGGGGGAATAATGACAGCGAGGGGAAAAACGATGGCACTTTTGTAGTAGGGCTGCAACCCCAAATCCTCATGAAAAGTCATCAAGTGATCATTTCATGCATGACATTAGAGTGGAACCTCAAAATGTGTCATGCAAATTTGAAAGCCAAAAAAATAGGCATCTGAAATTGAGGGGGAAAAAATAGACACACAAAACATAGCACAGACTGCAAAAGTTTAATAGCTATGTTTTGCTCATTCTTTGGGGGTTTCTACGAAATGCCACCATAGATGGGTACAATACATGACAAGGAAGGAAAGCGTGATGATAACCATAGAACAGAAAACTAAACTTGTACAAAAGTGAGCGTGTCCTTGGCTAAAGCAACAATTAGTAAACCATACTAATGAAAGATAAATTAAATGTGCTGTTTTAATCTTTAAGTGGAAAAAAACTCCCCTCCCGGTCACATGCAGTGTTGTTTATTGTTTCCATACCTTTTCTTATTTTCCTTGTCTTATTGTGATTTTTTTTTCCTTTTGTGCCATAGTGTACCAGCAGCGGAAAGGAAGGAAAAATGTGATAATAGCTCCGACATTTAAAATGATCCTATTGTCGGCAACCCAACCTATCTTCACCTATCAACAAGGGGTGAGTAATTTTACTTAATTTTGTTTTTATTTAGCGTTACTTGATTTACGCTTCTATGACAGTAAAGAATATTAATTTATTCACTGTCACAAAATACCTATGTTTTTATGATGATTTCAGCTTGATTCCATAACGGTCAATTGTGAAAATGTGATGTCATGTGAAAATGATTTATTCCATCTAAAAATACCCGAAAAAAAGGACAATTGTTGTCAGTGTGATTTGAGTCGATGTCATTTTAACCAACTGTATAGACCGCCAGTGGGCCCCCATGACTTCAAAAGAGCCTCACCTCTCATTAGCAACAGTAACCCAGTATTACTGTATGTTGTGTGGCGTCACCCATGGTGATCACACACAGTGCAGCTGTGAGGCACTGAGCACCTGTCGGATGGCAACAAGTGGCAAGTCAGTGAGGCTGTTAATTGTTAATGATGCACTCGAGTCGTGCAATGTGAGGCTGCTGTGGTGTAAATGGCCCCTCAGTTATCCAACTACTTTTATGCAAGATGGAGTCACAACATGAAAACTGATGGTGCATTTACAATTCTGGAATGGATTGTTCCACTGTCCCCATCAATTGGTGAATATTACATTGTAGTATTTAACCATAGACTAAAACAATACGGTGGAGCACTGGTTAGCACGTCCGCCTCACAATTCAGAAGGTGCCGGTTCGATTCTACCTCCGGCCATCCCTGTGTGGAGTTTGCATGTTCTCCCCGTGCCTGAGTGGGTTTTGAGTGGGCACTCCGGTTTCCTCCTACATCCCAAAAACATGCATGGTGAGCTGATTGGGATGTGAGTGCGGATGGTTGATCGTCTCTGTGTGCCCTGCGATTGGCTGGCAACTGGTTCAGAGTGGCCCCTGCTGACTGCCCAATGACTGCTGGGATAGGCTCCAGCACGCCTGCGACCCCCAAGAGGTTAAGATACAGATAATGGATGTATGGATGGATAAATGAATAGGTCACCCAATTCAACCAACCAGACATACCTACAGAAACCGATGCAATCCAATCCAATTAAGAAAGTGCTTACAGAGATCTTCCAGAGCCAAAGTAATGTCAAAGTTTGAGCAAAACGAAAAGAAAGTCCTGTATAGTAGTGAGAGTGCCCTCGGGCTAAAAGCTTTCCATCTTCTAAAGAGAAGGTGTTAAACTATTTTGACATTGTACATCCTGCGGTCTCTCTACTATAACAAGGCACCCGTGGAATGAAGAGGATCATTTTATCTCTTGGTTCCTTTCCATGAAAGCCGTTTGTGGGCGAAGCAGGGTCGCCCAGCTTTTTTTGTTCCGGCAAGGCTTTAGCTCTTTGTGCGGGCCACCTTCAAAGCAAACGTACATGGACTCGAACATGAGGCTTCTTGGATAACCAGCCCATTCAAACACAGTACAATGGGACCGGCAATTATCCACAATACTAGGTGCTCCTCTGGAATACGTTACATGGCTTTCTGTGTATATGTGTGTGCTTGTGTGTGTGCATTTGTGTGTTGGATTGTTTTGAGGATGTGGTGTATCATGAGTGTGCAGAAATTCTTGCATGCATAATGTTCTTTTTCAATTAATTTTGCATCTATTGAAGATGGGGGATGTCTTTATTCAAGTGGGTGATACGACAGGTGATTAAAAGTGTGGTGGCTATTTGGCTACTTAAATAAACAAAACCAAAGATTAATCGAGGCAAATCATCTTCTTAAGGCACCCTGTTTTTTTTTTTTTTTTTATTCATTTATAACATGATGGGACCTGTAATTGTTTTAGGCATGGCATCAACTAGAGCTGGAGCATTCAATAATTCAAATGAAAGATGGCACAGCATAGTGTCAATTTGCAGGTGGTGCATTTGGAGTAGACAACCTCAAAAATTATTTTGAGGCATGGCATATATTTGAGGTGTGGCCGTCATTAAATAAAATATTAAATGGGAGAAGTTATTAAATGGAGAAGGGTGCTACATTTTTTTTTTATCCAAGGATATAACTGGGGTGTACTGCTTATTTGCCCATTGGAGGTACGGCATTCATTTATTGAAATATAAGAGAGGATGTGACAACCCTAATCTCGAAAATCTCCACCTAATTTTACACTCCAACACACAGCAATTGCAGGGTGTGTGTGTGTGTGTGTGTGTGTGTGTGTGTGCGTGTGTGCGTGTGTGTGTGTGTGTGTGTACTGTACCTTCCAATAGGAAGCACTTAAATTGTAAGGCGATTTACTCCCTTTGACACAGTATGTCTTCCAGTAGGGTCAAATTTCCTGGGCGTGCGTTCGGCCCTCCTCCTCTTCTTCCTTCTTCCTCACCCGGTGGAAAAGATTTCACCATTCTGCCCACTTGAAAAGAAAAGCCAGAATCATTCGGAAGTGAGTTGGCTGCAGGCGCTTTTTGGTCTTTTTTACACCTCGGAACATGAGAGCGATGTAAGAGTGCAGGGAGGTTGCCGCTTGTACATGTGCCTGTACACACACACACACACACACACACACACATTCATAAATCATCTGAGCGGTCATTTTCACCACTCTGTTGATCAAATTTATTGTGAAACATTCAATTAATTTGACACTTAGCTCTCCGGGGAATTCAGTCGTATTTAGTTTGACCACCGGTGATTAATTGCATCCAAGAACTCTATTTGAAGTGCTGTATTGATTTCTGAAGAGAAGAAATGGGTAGGCAAATAATTGGGGCAGGACATTTTTCTAAGGTGCGGCGTTTGTTTATTCTGGCAAATGATAAGGGCATTTTCGAGACGACTCGACATCTTTTCCAGGTGCCAATTATCCAAGTGGACATGACAGGCTATTAATTGGAGCCTGTCATCTGTTTGAAATGCTGTTTATTTATCCAGTTGAAAAAATAAGCAGGTCTTTATTGTGTCTCATGTCTATTTAGGGAAAGGTGTTCTTATTATTCAAAGACACAGAAGAAGATAAAATAACAGACTTGGAGTATGGCATATGTTTTTGCTGTGCTGCTCAATTATTTAAATTGAAGATTTGACAAGGAATTTGAGCTCTGTGTTGATTATCCAAAAGGAAGACTGGACAGCTAATTAATTGGGGCATGGTGTCTAATAAGGACATCGGTGCTTATAATTCAAGCTTATGACGCAACAGACAATTCATATGGCCCCACCATCTGATTTGTAGCATTATTTATTGAAGTCTATTAAAAATATGATCTATTCATCATAATATTCACTTTTATTTGATGTCACGTTTGCATTTTTTAACCTGCTGCATTTGGCCCAATGTAAGCAGACCCTGTTATTGTAGATAACCGTTAACCGGGTGCAAGATGAGAGAGCCCGGAGATGGATGAGCTGAGTAAAAAGTCTTCGTTGGTAAAAAAAAAAATTGTCAACGAGTGTCCTCTCTCTTTCTGCTGGTATTGTACCCCCCCTCCTCATGTATCTGCTTTCAGGTGAGGGGATACAGTACATTGAAGCCTTTTTGCTTGGATTTGGTTCCCTTTCAGAGGGGCTCAATTCGCACTGCCCTCCTCCCTCCTTGTCCACTTCCCAGGAGAGACCCACTCTCGCTCTCAGCCCGGCCATGGGTGGAGCGCCTCAGAGTGGGCCAAGTAGGGAACACACAAGGATATCACTTTCACACACACCAGCCGTAAGAATTGATCAGCCTGGCTCAACATGACTTCTAAGCCATCCCCCATTTCCATAAATCCGTGTTTACTGTGAAAATATATTTTAGGGGTCCCTAACAAGACCTGGTAAAAGTCACTCAGTAGGTTGTGGGGTGAGGGATGGGGGCTCCCGTGGAGATCAGTGACGCCTCACTGACCACATCAATCAATCATTCTCTCTCTGACTACCTCTGCACTGCTCTCTTTTGTCTCTCTCGGTATGTTTCTGTCTCCAAATCTCCGTCTCGCCTCTCCGACTTTAATATCTGTCCCCTTTTTTTCCCAGACGGGACATGGGAAGCAGATCCTTTCTTTGACAAAAAAAAGTTTAGCATTTTTTTTTTTTAACTACCCTGCATTGGAACTGTCTCCACATGCCATCCAAAAAGCAAATGGGGTTAACTCTAAGAAAATTCGGAACAATAATAGAGACAAATGAATAAGTGTCCACTCCCTGCGTAGTCGAGACGTCGTGTTCAGGCATTGCCCTCATGGGAACCGATGACACCAAATTCAGGACACGCACGTTTACCATTCAGAGTTAATTGTGGCAACAATACGTGCAATCCTAGATGTCTTTTAACTGACACTCGCTTAAAGTGGATGATATGATATCTCATGGACATTTAGTTACACATATTTTACTTCTCCAAAAATACAAGTTGTTTGCCTTTCTGTACAATAAACTAACCCATGTCTTTCTAATGGAACAGCAAAGGGATGCTCTAAAAATGGGTATGGATGCACAGTTTGCAATGGCTCAGAATCAGCTCTTAGCACAAAATAAAATTAAATAAATAAATAAATAAATAAATAAAGTCAGAATCAGCTGTTAGCACAAAATAAATATGAATATAAAAATGAATAAAGTTTTAGCAATTACACAATTTTGCAACAAAAAGTATTAGTAGCACATTTTACACTTGCATAACAGTTTAGCATGTTAATGTCTCCACTTGCAATTAAAACTGTCAGATAAATGATTCCAATCCTATCACCTCCCATTTGCGCATTTTGCCTCCTTTGCACTTTTCATTTTCCCCTCCTGCCCTCCACCATCTCAGCATCCACCACCTCCTCCTCTTCTTCATCTTCCTCTTCTCCCTCGCCCCATCAGGAGCAACCTAATAGGAAATCAAAGTTTGTGCGGAAAGAATGGAGGTGCGCTTAGCATTACCATCCCCTGGGTGCGCTGTGCTGAAAGAGGAGTGTAGAAAAGGCTCTATGCCGGCACTGTGCAGGCCAAGCTTAATGCAACAGATTGTCTTTCGTTTTCCTTGTGCGCTTTATTCAATCTTTTCTCTCGGAATCACACCTGAAACTTTCCCTCCCCCCCCCCCAACCCCCAAACTCTTTTTCCTACACGGAAGCCGATTTGAATGTGCGTGCATGTGTGTGCGTGTCCTCGAGCCTGAAGCGCATGTTCTATGTGTAGCAATTGACTCCGTGCCCTCTGTAATCTCAGGTATGGAGGTCTTGTCAAGCATGTCAAGGAGCTTTTTGACACAGGCTGCCCCAGTGCATTGATACATATCGACAGAATTGTTCTCCAAGTATCCTCAAACCAGAGAGCGCCAGTGGTTTACATCGCTTGGTACACTGCTACTAGAAAAAGTACCATACATGGTTGTGCAAATAGAAAAGTATCAATGTTGAGAGCCCATGTGGAGCCCGGTAGATTTTGATTTGTCTTCAGACAAGAGCATAATTTCATTTTAAAAGACGGATATCATATAATACACATGAGGCTATTTTACAGGATCTCTGTATGAAAGATTCTGTTTCATGAAGTCTGCTCACCTTTGTAGGGTGCACTTAAAAGTATGCGTGTGTAGGGGAGGGGCGGGGGAGTGCGCAGGGGGCAAACTTGTGGATTGAAATGGTGCCCCCCCCACCTTTCCCCTCCTCCCTGCCCTCCCAAGATCAGCACCTCCCCACCCCGTGCTCGCCACTCCATCCCCTTGATTCTGAGAGGCCGTTTTTCTTCACTGCCACAAAAGCGGTGGGCTCGGATTGCGGCGGCGTATTCACCCACCCACTTTGTTTTCAAATGGTTTTGTTTAGTTGTGACACTGCGGACACCCAACACCTCCTAGGAATCGTCTGCGGGGGAGTCCACGGGGCGGGTGGCTGCTGTGTGTTAAGGGGGGGGGGACCTCTTTCGGAATCTTCAACCACCTCCGCTCTCATCCCTCCGGACTCTTCACCCTCTTTTGTTGCGTTGCTCGTTTTGCCCTCCAACAATGTTCCCGCGTGCTTCCAGTCGTTTCCGTCTCTGACTGTTTAAGTAGATTAACCCAGCAGGACCTCAAGAGCCAGCCACGGTCAATACGTGCTCAGGTTAAGAAGTGATTCCAAACTTAGGCCTCACTTACATGGCTTTTGCTTTCAATGATGAAAACTCGGGTTAAACATTTAAGTCACGACGGACTTGTCTGTCTAATCTAAGACTTTATGATTTACAGCCTTGGGGGATTTGCAACCCAGCCCAGAATTTCAAGCTAGTGGCCTTAGATTTTTCTTTATGTGGTGCTCGGAGGAAAACGTTCAGACATTCCTGGTTTCATCTTTAACATCATTTTCCACAATCATTTTTTTAACCCTACTTTTGTTATCCAGTAAACATTGGTGATTGTCTCTGCTCTATTGAGTGGCATTCTTTTTACCTTTGTCATTTCTTAAAAGATTTGCAAGTGCCCTTTTTCTAAGGGAAATGGTCAAATGACACAAATGCTCAAAAGCCAGCATGAGTCACAATGCGAGGTATTTGTGTAGCTAAACTAGCAAGGTTGTGAGTCATTCATTCTCTTATCCTCAGTGTGTATGCAATATGAGACTGTTCATCGTCATGTGCCCATACAATACAAAACAATACAATCCAAGCATTCATTTGAGCATGTGTTTATTGGAAATCAATCATGGGTTTTGTCAGTGATACGGATTATGGGAAAGTAATGCCCTCTGCATGCATTTGTGTATGTGCGTGTTCAAACTGTCTGTCACTCATAGCCAGAGTTAATTATTTTGTCGCCCCGCTGGGTGTGAGCGTGTGTCAGCAACTCTGACCCATTGGCCTGGGGTTGGGTCTCACACACACACACGCACACACAAGGATTGCCCATTGGCCACCTGACAAATCACTTAAATTAGGTGATGTCATCAATCTCTCTCCAAAATCAAACTATCAGTAATAATAATGAGGCTGTTTTTGATGGACTGCATTTACCCTTTGGGTTCAGATTTTGCCCACGCACACACCAAGCTGGTCTCTCATTGGTCGAAAGTGACATTATTGTAATATTCGAGGTTATGTCTCAAAATTACAAAACTAACCATGAAAAGCACATTTTTTGTTTACCTGGTTGTTATGCCTTATTTCTTTCCTCCATAGTATTAAATTCCACAATCTCCTATTTGCTATCGTTGCCCATAGTCTCCTCTTTGACAACATTAGTTTCTTCCTTCTGTTCTCCTCCATTGTTGTGTCTTCTGACTGATGCAGCGTAAATTTTGCAGTTCCCCGCAGTACTGTTTTAAGATGGTATATGGAGGAAAATGAAATGAGGAGAAAAATAATCAAATGTCATCTATATCGGTTGTGTTGATGTTTTAACACTAAGGTACAAGCTGCATCCACTGATGTCAATAATGAAACTGAACTAAATATTACATGTGGCAAAATGCGTTTTGCAATGCTTACCTCTCATCACTATGCGCCCCCTGGTCCCCAAAGCTTCCCACTACAAACCTGACTAATCTCATGGCAGTCCCTCTAATTGACACCTTATTGCTCCCCAAGCACGTTTATTGAGCCGAGGCGAACTGGCGCAGATGCAATTGTGCAAGCTACTAACGCAATAGCGTTCTCTTTTTTTTTTCATTTTCGGGTTATGGCGTTTTCATTTTCATGGCAGGTCCACTCTGACTTAATTTAGCTTTAAATGGATGCTTGGAGCAGATAGAGGCAGACACCTTATTGTACATTTCTTTATATGGATTCCTATGGGAGACTGGTGTAGACTTTCATTTGAGGGGTTATTGTTTATTAATATGGCCATTGGTCACTGGAGCTTTGTGTGTTTCCAACTTGGTGTTTGACAGAAGCCAAGTAAACAAAGTCCTGCCTAAATGAGTTGGGTGTGTATTAACAAGCCCACCAAAAACTTTTGGAACAAACAAGGATTGGCAGAATTCCCACCAACTAACATCTTGTCTTCCAAGAAAAGTGGACATTGTGATCATCTTACTTCTCTCCCTTCATCCCCTCCTTCTCTTTCAAGAGGGTCCTCTCTGATTTCCTACTGACAAATTTTCTTATCGGTCGCAGGCTGATTGGGGCAAATGAAAACATGACCTGATCGGGACTGATTTTTTTTTTTTTTTTAAAGGGAAGAGGTCAGTGTGCACTTCTACACACACGCGCGCGCACACACTTATCTTCAGCTACACTGATCAGCCATGATAGCACAGGAGGTGGATAAGGGAGAGCAGTGGAGTGGCAAACAAGCGCCATTAGACTTATTCTATTCATGAGAGGCAGACGGACAGAAGGGGAGCAGTGGTGGCACTTCAGTGGACAACAAGACCCATTAGGCCATTTGCAATTGCACACTGACTGGCTTGTTGATTGACAGCCGGGAAGCAAGTTATCTATTACTAAGGACCAGAGAGACTTGTCAAAAGAAGCAACCAGCCATCCATCCAACACCATTGCAAGTCGAACACCTCAAAGGTGGTACAGTTTGGAGTTCAACCCAACGTCATTATCATGAAGATTGTAATTTACCGTCACATAGGAAAGTATTAAATAAACCCTTATGTTATATTCCATACGCACACAAATCCTCATATTTGTGAATGTTGAATTATGTATTACATTAAAAAAGTTTTTGTTGAATTTACTCAATTTTATTTTATCCATGGTTGCACGAAATACATTTGGATCTAGATATATTTTTAAGTAGTCTATGATTCCACTTTAATTTTTGCAACCACTTGACAAAATAAAGTTGAGTAACTTCAGAAAAATCTTTTCACTGTACATATCTAGTGTATTCAGACCTTGTTTGACAATGAGCTGACGATTAATCCTTAATTGTGGTTTTACACCACTTGTTTTTACTAAAAATGTCAACGAGAATTTATCTATGATTATTCTCATGATGTTTTACTCTTTTACTGTTTCCAGATTGCCCCTAACCCATCAAAGACCAATAGGTGCATGTTGACGTGGGAAAATGTGCAAATATGATGGGAACAGAAAAAGTTCTCAAGATTGTTTCAATTTCCCTTGTTAATGCTGTCCCATAAAAATACACATGTACACAACTTTGGACTTGTTTTCAAAATTCCCTCATGACCCTTCAAAGACCTGTGCAAATGTGGTGAGAGAACAAATAGTTCTTGGGACTGTTTCAAGCTCCCTCTTGAAAACTGCCCTTGCTGTCCCATTAAAAAATACTCATATTTATGACATGTACAGTTTCACAGTTTCAAGATTCCCACCATTTCAGTTGATTTGACACAAATTTGACCCCTGACGGGAACTTACAACTTAAGATAAATGGCTGCTCAAAAACATTTTCTGTACCGTTGCCGAAGCCTGTCCCACTTTACTTTGGGTGACCCTTGAATGGCCAAGTGAGACTAGTTTTGGGGATATGCGAGAAGACCCAGAAAATACCCAAGAAAGCGTAGTAGAACACAATTGCATTGTGCTGCCCCAAACATGAGTAGTTAGAAATACCAAATGAGTTTGGCCGATGCTAACAGACTAATTAGCATGTAACTGAAAGCAAAATGGCCGAGTAGCTTGCCAACAAAATGTTCCCTTTCACTTATGTGTCAATCAGGCATCTCCAAACAGTGAGATAGTTTTAAGGAAAACTGGGAACAGGAGGGGATTCAGCAAGTGGGAATTTATCAAAATCCCAGTATGAGGCAGAAGGATGAGAAGTGAGTGAGTAAAATGGAGGTAAAGGTAAAAAAAAAAAAAATGGGGATGGGTTTCGGGGTTTGCGCTCGAAATAAACGGTCCCCCCTTCATTGGCCCCACGCTTGGCTGCTTTTGGACAGGGCTGAGGGGGTCACAGCAGACAGTGGGGGCCTTTGTGGGTATTTCTCAGAGGCTGGTGGCAAAGCAGCAGCAGAGAGGAGAGAATAGACACGGCACCGAGGTGAAGACATGAAAGAATGGAAGGATCATACAAGCGGCGGGACATGGCGAGGGGGTAAGAAGATGGTGGAAGAAGTCCAAAAAAAAAGGGGGGGGGGGGCTCGTAGATCACTTTACTGAGCCGTGAATGCACCTTGAGGAGCGAGTGGAAGAAAGAAAGAAGGGAGGGAGTGAGAGGGTGAGCGACGACGACAAAGAGCGAGAAGGTCAAGGAGAGCCATTCGATATGGAGGGAGGGGGGCACATAGTGGGGAGGGGGGAACTTAGCTTTGGTTACACTGCAGGAGAAGTCCAGTGTCATGTCCATCAAGGTGCTCTTTCACACACACACGCACACACACACACTTCATTCACAGCAATATTTGTATGTACAGTTGACCTTAGCATCTACAAGAGATATATGAAGCAGCAAAACAGTTAACTATGAGTAACTGATGCACCCCAACTTAAAATCTTTATAATTAGTACCTAAATTAACAGCATAAATCCTACATAAATATACCAGAAACTATGATCCTAAAATACATTTAATTAACAGCATAAATCCTACATAAATATACCAGAAACTATGATCCCAAAATACATTTAATTTTAAATTCATTTGACATTACCCTTAAAAATAAATGCCTTACAATTTAAGTCAATAATAGACAAGTAAAAAAAATTACAATATATGTCTTATGTCACCGATTAATTTTGCGCTTTTTTTATTTTTATTCATCTCAAGGGGTGGCCATTTTGCCACTTGCTGTTGACTGAAAATTACATCGCAGTTGCTCAGGTAACAACCAATCATGGCTCACCTTTTTTTCCCTGAATCTGGTCATGTGGCATTTCCAAGATAAGCTGAAATTTACTTGAGGTTTTCCACTATTCGCTCAGCGTCTGTGTACAAAATATGCAAAATATGTATTGCTGCAACTTAAGTGGGCAGAAAAAAATCAAATCTCACCATATTGCGCAAGACCTCAGTTCTGCGAGTGTCTCCTTTTTCATGGCTTTTTTTATGACACCCATTACAGAATCAACAAGAGGCGTTGAAGGAAAAAGTAAAGAGCCCATTCAAACCTGGAACACTCTAAGTGTCGCACTTTGTCGCTTAATTGCTTTGGTACACACACACACGCGCGCACACACAGTCAGCATCAGCAGCTCCCCGAGGTGCTCCCCACCGAGCCGGGTCATGTCAGACATCAGCTCCCGTCGCGTCAGCTCTTTTTCTCCCACAATTTAACACAGGCCAGGGCTGTCACTGTGCTAACCTCCACAAGGGCTCAGACACCGGCCCCCCCTTAAAGCACTCTCTCACGTTTGGTTATGCCACATAGTAGACGATAAACACGGGAGACAGACTCCCCGGGTGGCGTCCATTCCTCTGCTGACATTGTAGCGGACTCCCCAGTGAGCGGACACACACAAAATCCACTGTGTGCCAGCAAAGAGGATAGTTTAATGAGTTTTTCCATTGTGTTCCTGTCACCTCTATTCTTCCCAGGAATTCACAATTGAGCCACCTTACGCATGTTTGGTTTGTTTAACACTGCGCTACACGCCAATTGACAATATAAGCAAAAATAAGTAAAAGCACGTGGCAAGTATTTCAGTACTTGCGTCTCCGCACTGGTTGTAACTCAACGTACAGTCAAGACAAACAAGCGTTCATACTCACATTTTCACTTCTTAGGACAGCTTAGAAGAGTGATTCTCAAAAGTGTGTGTGACTCATGGTGTCTGGGCAGTGCTTATAAAGTGGCTGAAATCAGTTCAGTCCAGTATAGTAGATTTAAGTACAGTTCAGCTCTTTTTCTTCTTAGAAATATTAAACATGTGCAATACATGTTGATTGAATCAATAAGTATTTTTTTGTAGACTTCTTCTAATCTTGGTAGACCAACTGTATTGTGTGTGTGAGTATATTCAAATTCTGTATGTTGAAGTAGATGCCTTACAATATTTTTAAATATGATATTCTTTGATGATTTCTGGTGGTTACAGCAGTAAAAACAACAAAAATAACTCAATTAATTTTACTGGAATTATAGTACAAAATCGATTGGGTACAAAAGCCATTCATATAAATCAACAAAATAGCTCTTCCTGCTTATGTCGTTTGTCTCTGGCTACTTGGCAGAATTTGTGGGGTGCTATCAGTTTTGCCCCGAAAAATAATTTATAAACCAAAAGTGACACCCATTTCTACTTTGTGGAGTTTAGATTTTTCTCTGAATGTTTTTTTAATGCTACCACAGTATGGGAAAAATAGCTAATTATAATCATGGAACTTTCAACATAGTGTAGGAACGTGTTCTTAATCGCAAATGATCTGACAGGCATAGTCAAAGGGGCGAGTAAGGTTTATTTCAGTTTATTTTTTACAAACACAACCTGTACTTTTTGCATAATTTCTGGCTATATATCATAGAAACACAGCAAGAGCAATGTGTGTGTGGGAGGGTGAAATGTTCTATTTGGTGGCCTGGGGTTGGGCTATTGTCCATGCTGTCTGTCTTCACGTCTCCTTCAAACTAATTAAAACACAGTTGATGAAACAGACCAATGCAGAGTTGACCGCAACCCCTGCAATGACTCGAGAACAAAAGGCAGCGGTTAACTAACAGAAAAAAAATGAAACCCATTTCATGTGTCTGTACTGTTTGTTTTTATGATAACTTCTTGACTTTGCTACATTTGCAAAGATATATACAGTAAGTATATCTATCTTTCTACTCATTGCTTGTCAAAATAAGTTTGTTACATGACAGAGCTTGTGAGAAATAAGATATTCCCCGTCCGTGGCCTTATTTAAGAGAATTGTTTGATTTTTGTTGGCGCCAAGAATTATTCACAGTGAATGTAATGTTCTTGTGCCAGCCGGGCTTCTGACATTCAATAATTCAATCTAATCTGAATCTTTCATACAAGATGTGGGTTTTTTTTCTTATATTGTTGTCATTATTGAATTTAACATTTATTGTTTTTCAGAATCAGGTCACAATTATAGCAAAGATAAGGGAACACACTTTTTGATTTCATAAAAGCCCAACCGACGTTAGTTTATTCTTGAACAAGGGCGAGATATTTTGTGATGTAAAGTTGATATCGAGTGTTCTGCATAACATGCACCAAAAATTAATTTTTACTTTTGTACTTAATATCAGTTTTTACTTTGTAGCTTTACTCTAGTACAGAAATTGAATTGGAATGACCACTTTTTTATTTCTGTACTATCTGTGTGAGCTCTAGCATTATCACTGCAAATACGTTAGCATAATTTGAGGTTTGCGTATGATCAGATGAACTGGCAGGCAAGCTCGAGGGAAGACAAAAGCGACGAGGAATGTGCAGCAAACAAAGCCATGTTTGACGGATGTTCTGTAAGTCTGCCACGGGGGGATCCGTCATTGTGTCTTGGTGATTGGTGGCTTCACCTCCCGCAACATGGGATTCTTCCCACCCTTGGCCCGCTTCAACCAAAGGAGGTTACACGAGGGATGACAGAAACAAGTGCACAAAAGGCCCTTTAATGAGTCATAAGTTTATAAATGCTAGCGATGATGTAGTCTAGTGAAAAACAACCTCCAAGTAAGTCTATCAACCTCTTTTTGATAAATTGTTGATTGGCTTGATAACCTTGTTGTCAAGTGGGTTTAAGTCATATAAATAAACTTGACTTGACTTGACTTGACTTGACTTGACTTGACTTGACTTGACTTGACTTGACTTGACTTGACTTGACTTGACTTGACTTGACTTAAAATAAACTCCTGTTCGCTCATGTCCCCAGTTAGGAAAAGCAGTAACCAAAATGGATGGCTGGGTAAAAGTCACAAAATGTCTATTGAGGTGACTATCTTAAAGTATCCAGGTTTGAAATGTGAACTTTCCAAGTATTTCAACAGGTGCTTTATAAATTGTGCTGAAAGTAAACATGTTTCTAAATTCAATGTGTCTTCATGAAGGATTGAAACATATCAAATAAGGCATTGTAGAAAAGCACTCACATGTAAGGACATGTAGAAATTCAAATTTTATCTGACCTTGTGTAATCAATACACTACCATAAGTTTGCACTCTCATTTTAGTGTGTGTGAGCATGTGTGTGCGTATAGAAATATATTCCTCAGTACGTGTGAGGAGTTTACATCCCAGACAGGTCGCCTTGGTAACAAGGTGCTTCCCTGCCGCCGTCGGGTCTCGGCCAAGTTGGGCGCCACCATGGCTGGATGGCGGCAGACTTTGTGACGACTTTGAGTTTGCCAGGGCGCATAACACGCATGCACTTAGACAAGGGCATAATGTATGACTAAAATGAATATGGAATATTAGTGTCACTGCTGCACTTTGATTATTGCTATTGAACTAAGAAGACTCATCGCAGATGTGTCTGGGATTCATAAACAAACCTTGACCAAGGCAAGGAGCCACAGTTTGAGCATCCTGCTGTGAGGGGTCACAACCTCCATCAGATTCATTGTCAGTTGGCCTATTGTCCCCTCGTGAGTACACACGCGCACACACACAAATGCACACGGTTATAACTTATAGGGTCTCCATGACAATGATGGTGGGAGACAGTAAGGCGACACTGTGGCGCTGTACTGATGTGATCATCCAGCATAATCATTTAAACATATGCACTGTATGGCAGGTAGAATTGTGTACAGTGTACGCTTGTGTGTGCACCAGGGTAAGAATGCAAAACAAACACATGATCAGATGACTTCCATAAACCCATGACTTTGACTTTGACCATCAAGACACACATAAATAAGGATTATTTATCACTGTCTTTGTTTAGCCTTCCGAGGCCTGTAGTTCAACTTGCACTTGGAAAGTCACTCAACTTTTTTTCTCCAAAAACACCCAGTTTGTTCTGACTTGAAAAAAAAAAAAATATATATATATAATGTGCACATATATTCATACTCACTCACTCACTCACTCACTCACTCACTCACTCACTCACTCACTCACTCACTCACTCACTCACTCACTCACTCACTCACTCACTCACTCACTCACTCACCTACCTGTTGCAGCTCAGTCGCCACCAGTCATGATATAGTTCATGGGTTATGGCAACCTGCCCCCTTTTGTACAATTAAATTAAGACCAGTTTTTAATTGACGTATGGATTAGATTTTGTCATCTGAGTATGACATCTAGTGGACAACCCAGGTGACGCAGTAGTTTTAAAGGCGTTCCAGTGAATTCCAGCTGTCAAAAAGAATGACATCATGCAATTAAATTTACATGGCTAATAACATAATCCTAAACGGTGATTTGATAATGAAACACATTAAAAACGAGATTAGTGACACATACTATTTTGAAAGGTGGGTTATTTGGAAATAGTCGGGTTCTTTGTGACTTTGAAAATTAACTATCATTTTTTTTTGTATTTGTTAATTAATTATCAAAATGCTTGTACACACACTGAGCCAGTGTCCATGCAGTGTATTTAAAATTCACACGAGCACATAAAAGTTATAGTTATTATATATTGTTAGTTAAATCGTAGCCCCTGTTTCATCTTTGGGTAAAGCCAAAGCGGAAGTGAGGCGTACAAACTATCTTGACTCATTCGTGAATTCCTGCCCAGCCGGATACGTTCCCATTGGCCGTCGCACACATCCGGTGTTTTGGCCAATGGGAGGGCTCGTTTTCCCCTCATTTGCATAGTATAGCATTCGCACATGTGGAAACACAGTATAAGCAAACTAAACTCAAAAACATAAGAATGGATATTATCATTATTGTAATATTTCCTTTGCTAATGATAAATAATGTCAATATTTCCATAGGCTAACGATCACACAGCACTCATTCGTGAGTCCTCGCACATCCGCTCCTTTGGCCAATGACAGGGCTCTACCGCGCTACATGCACAGCTGCTTAGCGGGAAACCGGTTGTCTTGTCTTCGGCCTTCAAAGCGTCCCATATTACGGCCACCATTACCAAACTGTATTAGGGCCAGCATGTACCATTGTGTTTAAAAACAACCCGAGGGCGTTGTCGTTCTGTACTGTCAGCTAGGGTAGCAAAGGAAAAGGTTGAGCCTCTCGCTCTAAAAAGAAAAAGGGAAAAAATACGTACGAACCGGAGTCGTACAAAAAGCTTTCCCTCAGGCTGTCCTGTCAACATGAACCAATTCAACTTGGAACGTTTCCGTTTTCAAAGAGCGTCAACGTGTAAAGTGAATTCCGAGTCTGAGAAGGAGAACAAGCCGGGTGAGTAATGCTGATGTTCGGGGCTAGCTCAATCTTAGCACTTGGCCAGATTTGTAAAGAATGCTACTATGAGCATTAGCGTGCTTCAAACAAGCTAGTGAGACATACATACATGCACGATGCATGTTACATACATTTAATATATGAAACATCGGTATTGTGTTTATTGTGAGTGCTCTGGTAATGAACCATGTGAAGACAGTGAAGAAATGTTGGCTACAGTGCTTGGACAGCACACTCATATTCTTATCATAATTGAACGAAATATTGAATATATGGTGCAAAAGTAACGTACCATTTTAAATTTAGTTATATAAACATCAAAATTCATCTTCCCTTTTAATTGTTCTTAATAAGTGACAGTGTCCCATCACTGAGCTACCTTTAGAATAGATCTGTGGGGGCTGCAGATGTTCTTGGGGTGCATTAGTTACTGCTGCCACCAATTTTTTCCACTGCTCTTTTATTGTTTTATATTGAATAAGCATTTATGGGACCACTAAAGTGAAATTTAATAATATTCATTGACCAACCACTTGATTTTTCTCTCAAACTGAAATTGAGGGATTGCAAGTATTTGTCTGTTGCTAGGTGCATACCTTGTTTAAAATGTACTGTACATCTGGGTAAAAGAATGGATGATAATTTGCATCCTTTAAAATCTCACCCAGCTGTAATAAAACACAATATCATAAATGCAGAGATATAGTATTATTAGGCCATGACAGCGTTTCTTAAGTTCCGTTATTCGACTCATTGTTGGAATTTCATTTGATGTTTACCACCAGCTCAAATGAGATCCACCAAATCCCATTCAGCAAAGTCGTATGCCCGAGGAGTCCTTTTTGAAGACATCAATGATGATGATGAAGAGCCAGTGAGGAAAGTCTCCTTTTTAAGGAAATCCAGGTTGATGACATACGCCTTCTGAATATTTTAATTGTTCCTGCTGTTTATTTTCATATCTTTGCCTTTTCAGAGAGCCTGTTGTCAAAACACCTACAAATGTCACCAACGATGAAAACAGTCAAAAAGAGTCCAAACTCTCAGAGATGTTCCCTCAGTTGTCAAGGAAAAGGATCTCAGAGGTGAGTTACGCTATATTGGGATGTAGGCCAGTTGATGTTGCAATTTATAGTGTACCATGGTTTAAAAGAAAAAAAAAAAATTTTGAGACAAGTCAAACTTTCTGTCAGCCGTATGAGTGAAGGCAGAATTCAGATCGAGGTAGACTACTTTGAGAGATATAGGACTGTGGATTACCTACATGCAGACAGGGAAAATTGTCCAAGTCACTTGGGACGTCTCAGGAAGCAAACATCTGCATGAGAGTAAGGCAGTCAGTTGAGTTCAAAACACTCTGTGCGAAAACAAAGTCGTTTTCTCGCCATGCATATTGTGTGAGGTGTCCTAGAGGGCATTAGTACCCATACTAAAAGTTGTCTGAATTATCATTATTTTTGGGAATGAAGCATTTATACATCATCCTGTACCAAATAGCAGTAGGGCTCATTGTACATGTTTTGTCTACAGATTGTTGGGAGTACGAGTACACTGGATGGAGCTGTTGCCACGTGTCTGCTGATTCCTGATGATGAAGGTATGAAGAGAGTTGGACATCATCAACCCAGATTTTTACTTTACAAAAGAAAGTTCATGTCTGTATGCAGTTAAAAGTCTAAAAATATGTTTTTTGTGTGACATCATTCTGTGTATAGTCTGAGGGACACTAGGCTGTTTTCGTTTTGAACTCAGAATGCTCACATTCAGTAAAATAGTGTCATTGGTCAACACTGTCTTTTTGGGGTGGGGGGAAGCAGACAAAAATTATGTCAAAACAAGAAGGCAGGATGTATCTGACAGCTCGCTGGAGAGCGGGGAGACTCAACCCTACAAAAGGAGGAATCACTCAGGGGTGAGTTGACAAAAACTATCATTATGCTTACTGCTATCTTGTTGGTGTTGTTGAAAGAACATTGTCAATGACTATTTTGTCTTTCACCACATCATCACATTAATGTTATTGTATACCACATACAGACAAAAATAAATCCTAAAGGGCCTGTCTAATAGGATATTGTGCTATGTTCACAGGTTGTTGGAAGTCCAAGCACTCATCATGAAAGTGTTGGTTGTGTGGTGATTTCTGAGGATGAAGGTATGAATAGAGTAGTAATCCAGCCCAATGTATACAACAGATTAATTGTATTTTTCCGGGAAAATGTTAAAGCATAATCATAGTATTTCTATTCACGCTTATCTCATTGAACCCACTATTTTGGGGTAAAGATGATAATAGCAAGGCTACAAAACGTCAAAATATCCCAAGGATTACTGTTTTGTTTTTTGAAGATTGTCGGAGAGTATCTCTATGAAAACCATGCCAAAAGGAAAGACAGATACCCCTTGGCTCGATGCCTGTGCAATGCTGTGTCGTTATAAATGCTGAGCTCTTGCATACACAGTGTACAGTTTGTGTATGTACGTGCTAATCAGATGTTGTTTGTGTGTGTACTGTATAGTTTCAGATTTATTTGATGTCATTGTCAATGTTGATTGCTTTTTAATTTTGTTTCAGACACAAATTATGTTAGTAAGAGAAAGCAGAATGATTCAGACACCTCACTGCAAAGTGGTGAAACTCAACCCTACAAAAGGAAGAAGCAATCAGAGGTGAGTTTTGATTACTGACAAATTTTGTTGAAAGAAATGGTGTCAATAACTATTTGGTAGAGTTGTGCGTCCCTGTTCGTCTCTCACACTGACAGTTGTCTTATTTGCCTCACTCATATTGAAACCAAAAGATGTCTGAAGATGAAGTTGAATACATTGACGATAAGCAGGATGATAGCGACGAACCAAGTTGGGAGAAGCGGGAGGTGATGGTCAAAAAGCTACAAAGGAAGTTCCCCAATCAGGACAAGGAGGTAAATAAAAAAAAGATTAGGTCATGAGCAAATGTATCTTTTGCTTTATATATTTTGTCACCATATAAGGCGTTTATTTTTTTTGCTAATTGAGTAAGAGGAGTTTATCAATTGTCAACAGTTTCCCCCAAACAAATGCGAACAAATAAATATGGTAGGCATAATATAAAATGAAAGAATGTTTGATTGTGTTTTGATGTACCCCTCAGCGATGTCCGTCTCATTGTAGGAGCTGCGGTCGGTGCTTGAGGAACACGAGTGGGATGTGGATGAGGCTCTGGATGCCCTCCTTTGCTTTGCCAGCCCAGGTACTAACACACCTCCTTGCACACGATCTCATTCATCTGTCACCCGCGATATGTTCTGCTAATCCGATGCAAACTGTGTTCTTACTCCTTACAGATGACACCCAACATTCCCTCAAGAAATCCAACCACTCCAAGAGCAAAGAGAAGTCAGTCAAGCGTCTTGGCTCTTGTGAGAAGAACAGGGATGACAAGGAATCGGATTCGTTGCATTCGAGTGCTACAGACGACGGTTCAAACGCTACAGTGGACAGCGATGATTTTCCAGATGAAGAGCCAATCAAACATTCCAACTCCACCCTCTCCTCATGGATTACAAAAGACTTGATCTCCTCTGTCAAGAAAACTACTCCTTGTCAGAAGCCAACCTCCTCCTCGTCAAAGTCCACCGTACAGATGCTGTCTAGATTTGCAAGCGGGACCAGTCTGGCCAAAGCACGAGCGGAAGAGAGAAAGCGTGAAGCCCGCGCCGCTAAAGAGCAGCTGAGCTCTGACGATTACGAGGACGACAATGACGAGGATACGGAGAGCAGCGACTCTGACAATTACAGTGACGCGTTTGGAAGCAAGGGAAGCATAAATGAAGAGGTCCTCAAGTTCTTTCAGGAGGCTACCCTCGATGAATTGGCACTCATTTCTGGGTGTTCTGTTAAAAAAGCCAACAAGATCATAGAGCTTCGACCCTTTAAAGACTGGCTGAACCTGGTGAGAAATCTTTTGGTTTTGTTGCTCCGCACTCGAGCCTGATATACAGGTCCATCGCTATAATATTTCAGTTTTTCTTTTGTCATTTTGATGATTATTGCCTTCAGCTAATGAAAACCCCAAAGAAACCTCAAGGAATTTTAAAATAACATTTGAAAGTTATTCTCCCATTTGTTTATTTTTTGTAAATTTCACTTTTTGAAAAGAACCACTCGTATGTAATCTGATTCTTACCACCATGCCATCCTTCTTTTACTCTGAAGACCAGACGAATCCATAAGACCAACGGGCTGTCAGAGGACCTGCTCCTCGGCTGCAAAACTGTTCTAAAGGAGCGCACCATTATTCGGGAACTCATGTCCAATTGTGAGACCATTTCCACCAAGATGGTCAAACAGGTCACAAAGGTGATGAGGCCTGGCTCAGAGACACTGCAACAGACCAGCCTGCTCAACAGCCAGTGAGTGGCATGCAGCTTTGGTATACTCAATATTAGCACGTTGGTTTGTCGTTCCTCACGTGGATCATATCTGTGTCCCAGGCTCCAGCTGAAACCCTATCAGGTTATCGGTCTGAAATGGCTGCTGCTCCTCCACGAGCACAAGCTGAGCGGTATCCTCGCCGATGAGATGGTGAGACGCAAGCAATGCAATACAGAGCAGTCCAATCAACCCTTTTGTTGTTTTAAAATAAACAAATAAACATACAATCAAGGCAGTCTAATTTGCTGGGTGATTTGATGATCCTCTTTCTGTGATCAGGGTTTGGGGAAAACTATCCAGACTATTGCCTTCTTGGCGCATTTATTACAGAATGGAATAGTGGGTCCTCACCTCATCACTGTGCCAGCATCTACATTTGGTAACATACAAACTTCTTTCAAATGGAAATAAGTCCAGTGATTTAATGCTGATTTCATAGTCTCATTAAAGCTGTGTTAAGTCATGTATTGTATATCTTAATTTAATCAAATGAGCCACCTGGATTATATTTATGATACATGAAGATTTTCCATTTTGAATTTACACAAATATTGTCTATAACGTTTCTTTGTTTGACAGATAACTGGGCCAGAGAACTTGAAATGTGGTGTCCTAGTCTGAAAGTCCTACCTTATTATGGTAGGATGCTTTACATATCTATGTGAATCGTTTCATATTTTTAGACAAAGTATGCTTTTGTTTTGTGTACAGGTTCTGCGGAAGACCGCCACTACCTCAAGCACGATATCCTCAACAAGGACGTCGAATTTAACGTTATCCTCACCACGTTAGTGTCTCCGCTTGGAAAGACCCTATTTTATATATATGTGGCTCACTCCTCAATGGTTCCTCCCCACCCCCCCCCTTCTACAGGTACAGCTTCGTCATTGGAAACAAAAGTGACCGCAGTCTCTTCCGCAAGGTCCGTCTTATGTATGCAATCTTTGACGAGGGTCACATGCTGAAGAACATGAACACGTTGCGCTACCGCAATCTCATGTCTATCAATGTGAGTTCACCGTGTTCTATGGCAGCGCGTCTCAAAATCCTTTATATTAGATTGTCATATCATTTTAGAAAATGCACACCTATGGCAAACCAAAACTGCCAAAATCAAAAATAGTGAAAACTATGATCTTTAATTTTATTTATATATTTATTTTTGTATTCATTTCCAGATTTATTTTTAAGCTCAGGGAATGTGTCTTCTTCTCCTTTCAGGCGAAGCATCGCTTACTGCTCACTGGCACGCCATTGCAAAACAACCTCCTAGAGCTGATGTCACTCCTTAACTTCATCATGCCGACCATGTTCTCTAGCTCCACCACGCAGCTCTCCAGGATGTTTTCTATGGTATTTCTATGACTTTTTTTTCATCTCTGTGATGAACCATAACTTAACTAACACCATAATTTCCACTTACACCAACTTAGCAGGTTAAAGTGCAAAATGAAAAAGGGAATTTTGTAAATAGGCAATCAGGAACAGGTAGGGTGACACTGAAAATATTTGTGAAGTGTTGTCATTTTCTTAGACAAAAATAGTAAGAGAAATCAATATACTACATATTGTGTTGTAATCGTATAAAATGTATTATGTGCAGTGTATATTGACAAATCCAGCATGTTCAGCCTCTTTCAACCAGCCTCTGTTTTGTTTTCTGTAGAAGGCCCAGGAGGAGCAGAGTCATTTTGAGAAGAAGCGCATCTCTCAAGCCAGACGTATTATGAAACCTTTCATCCTTCGAAGACTTAAGAATGAAGTGAGCCGCTCTGTTGTGCATCTTTAATGAACACATTTTCTGGTCTCTGAGAGGGTGATAAAGAAAAATAAATCACTTGTTGATATTTTTTTCCATTCATCTTATTTCCAGGTCCTCAAGCAACTACCTGATAAGGAAGAGAAGTTGGAGTTCTGCTCCATGAGTGAAAAGCAGCAGGTTCTCTACCAGACGCTCTTGAAAAAAATGAAGGCTTCAACCACTGGCGAGAGTGAGCTATGTTCACTTTGGCACGCACACACAGATACACTTGTTGAGGCCCTACGTAAATATAGAAAACTATGGGATTTATTTGATACATTTCCAAGTTTGGAAAAGTGTGGGAAATGGGAACCTAATTATATGGCAAAATATTCACTTTGCCATTACTATTACAATGACTTTGCTTTCTAAAACAAAATTATGATTCTGCATTAAAAATTTTAAGGCACTTAGAAGCGCAGTTATAGCGTTTGTGTGAGAGTCAGTTTTCTACCATGGTCTGAAATGATACTCAATTCTGATTGGCTCAAAAAATAACATTGACGTTCTTTATCTAGCTAGTAATGTACAACCTTCAAACATGTCAAGTTGCAGTAGCATCCATTAATGCCTGATACTTGTTCAACTCCTCTGGCGTTAACCGTTTAAAATTTTGGATCTGGAAAAAATATGGATATTTTTCAAATGTGTAGGAACTCTGATTTACCCCTTTTTTTTTGTCCTTTCAGAGCAGGAGTTGTGTAACGTCATGATGCAATTAAGAAAGATGGCCAACCACCCCCTGCTTCATCGACAGTACTATACTACAGAGAAGCTGTCAGCCATGAGCAAACTCATGCTTAAGGTAAGTTTGCTGTAACAAGTGTATTTGCACGAGGGATGGGCGATTTTCCAATTTCCCAGTTCCTGATTGTAGAACGGCCACAGGAGGGCAGCAAATATCGGTATATGCTGCCGTTGCAAATATTTAACATTGAGGCTGTATCAACCAGATCTAATTTGTACTGAAGCTTTGACTCTTTTAAATAAATAAAATATTAATGAAAATAATATTCATACATTCATTCATTAATCTGCCAAACCTATCCTTACGGGAGTTGATAGTACATTTGAACTGTGATTTTTGGTTTTTTTTGTCAGGAGCCGACTCACCACGATGCAAATGCTGCGCTGATCCAGGAGGACATGGAGGTGATGTCTGACTTTGAGCTGCATAAATTGTGTCAGCAATACACGTCCATCAGCTCCTATCAGCTGGACAACAATCTGCTCCTCGACTCTGGGAAATTCCATTGGCTCACACAGAAGCTGGCATCACTCAAAGAAAAGGTGCGATGCAAAATGTAGCGGCACGTAAAGATGGTGGGACCTTCAGTCCACCACAATGTGTTGTTGCGTGCATGAGCTCATCACATTCGCTGGTTTAAACTCGGCCTCATTTTTGTCTAATCGTACAGGGAGACAGAGTCGTTCTATTCAGTCAGTTCGTCGTAATGCTGGACATCATTGAGATACTGATGAAACACCTGAACCATCGTTACATCCGAATGGATGGCTCCACGCCAATAGCAGACAGGTCAGCACGCACTAATGACTAATACTTTTCTATCCAATGTGTTTAATGTGCGTGCCCTCCCATCACTTGCAGAATTGTGCTAATCGATGAGTTCAACAACGACGACGACATATTTGTGTTCCTCCTTTCCACCCGCGCCGGTGGCCTTGGCATCAACCTCACGTCCGCTAACGTCGTCATCCTGCACGACATCGACTGGAACCCTTACAACGACAAGCAGGCCGAGGACCGCTGTCACCGATTGGGTCAGACCAGGTACGTTGGATCTCGGAGTGGAGAGCTTCAGAACATTAAACATGTAATAAAAATCAAAACACTGAATTCCACCCCCACCCTTCCTGCTTTGTGCGTTAGGACTGTGCATGTCATAAAACTTATTAGTAAAGATAGCATTGAGGAGGGCATACTGAAGCTGAGCCAGAAGAAACTCAAACTGGAGCATGACATGACAACTGCTGAGCAGAGTAAGGACACACGCACACACACACACATTATAGGTTTCGGTTTTTTATGCTTTATCAGCAATCAAGGAGATGAAAAGAAAAGATCCCTTTTCCTCAAATAGATTTTGTCATCACATTGCACTTATCAATAAAGACCTCAGGGAACGCCTTGCCGTTTACAAGTAAAACTATTTGAGCAAATGGGCTACTTACAATAAAGTTGTTGCTAATCAAAATGTTATTTTTCAAAGCTATGCAGCAATTTTATTTATTAACAAGCACAACCCATCTTTGATTTTCATGGTTTTATTTTAGGTGATGAGGGGACTTTACCTGAAGATATGGCATCTTTGCTCAAAGCCTCACTGGGGCTATGATATTCAGTCACGTCAAACTTGAGGTACAGTATTTTACTTACCTCACTGATCCTGGGCATGCTTGAGTTTTCAATGAACAAGCACTGGAGCACATTCCGAAACCCTCTGCTGACCATTATTTAATTCTTGTTTTTAAATATCATCCTGGTTTTGATTTCCTCTGTGGACTGACATCTGTGCCTAAAGCACATTTAATGAATAATTTACAGTGAACATAAGCAGTGAAGGCTAAACTGTTATTGACCTGACCTTCGTGAGAAGGCACCATCTATCTTGATATAGTATTATTTGACATTGCACTTAACTATATCATCATTCAAGCAGATATTGCACTTCACTACAATGTCTAAATCTCATTTTAAAATGCCGCTGGTTTGGGCTGTTGTAACCATAAACATTAGAATTTCATTTATTATTGATTTTGTTAGTCACTCAAATATCTGCAAAAGGAAAAACAGGATTTTTTCCATCAAGTGCCATTGCTTAATTGAAAAGTGCTAAAGTAGACCCAATGGATCAGACGTTAGGAAAGTTAGTTGCTTTGCTGTTGAAGAGTCTTCTAAGAAGCTGCTACATCTTATATTTGTGTTCGTGTTACCTTTTACTGCATTTGAAATGTTTTTATGTGATTCAGATGCACATTTGTATGTTCTTATTATGTTAGATGGATTTACTACCTTTCATAAATAAAACAATGTTCAAGCAAATAGCATGACTATTTGTGTAGCTGTGCAAACGAAGGAACCGCAAACCGAATTTTTGTACAAAGCAGACTTGCGCATGGAGGTTAGGTGAGAATAGCCATGGCAGCATTTTGATGAGGAATTCAACAGTTCTTTGCCATTTCTGTCATATCTTGAAAAATAAAGCTGCCGTTACAAAAGTTATTGCATACATTTATTTGGAAATCCAAAAATGATCTCATCATCAAATAGTGGTCATCAAGATCATGATATCAAACTCTGTAGAATTAAAATCAAAGCAAGTACACGGTTACAGATTTTCTTCTGTCAATGAGCATGATAACATTTTTTATCACAGTTTGTCTCAAAACAAATTCTCCCTTGGCTACATTAGGAACTTGCTAATGTTGACTTCCAAGAGAAATCTCTAATTCTTAAAGAAGATATTACCATTGAGTTAACAAATGTATTAGGTCTGAACTACTCCGCAGTGGGAGAGTACCGTCCGCACCTGAAGCCTGACAAGTGGGTGTCGCACTTGATGCTGTATGAAAAGTAGAGAACTCCTTTCCTCAACTGACAGCTCAGCGAATGAGTTCCTCGCTCAGGAAAGATGAGACAAACGCCTACCAGGTCGTTGTAAAGAACATCTCTGTCCCACACTTCAAGCCTCAACTCCCGCCCCACCTCCACCGAGCTAAAGTAATAGGTGGCATTCCATACAGGGTTGTTGTCATCCATTACTGTTTCTGTCTCCTCGTACATGCCGTTGTAGAAGATCTTCACGTAGGCGTCAGTTTTGGTGAAGGTGTCTGCTTTGAGCCTGACGGCTCTGTGGATTTCCATTTTGAGAGATCCACGGCCAGCTCGCAGAGGACAGCAGTTATGGTCGAGGTTGGGGGTCGGGGAGCAGTTCTTTAAACCTAGCTGGTCCTCCTGAAGCTTATTCTCTTGGATATACTCTGAGATTATTGCCCTTAGATTAGCGCTGATCTGAGTGTCCTCCACCAGATGGTGCAGGGGGAAAATCCCATAGGAGATCACATCTGGGTTATCATGGAGGCTGTTCATCCAGCTGTGGTAGGCCTCGGAGGGGTCCTGCTGGTAGAGGATGTCCGGAAAGTATTTCTCCCCGCCAGTGACCTCGATCTTATGAGTCATGAAGCCTTGATAGAAGCCCATGCTCATGTTGCCCTTCATGAGGCCGTCACACTTGTTGGAGTAGGAAGCATTGGCAGGTAGGAATCCCAAGGCCATGCGGAGTTCCACATTTAGACAGTTTTTTATCTCCCTCTCGGTAAAGCCTTTTAGTGTGGCCAGGCAAGTCCGGAAGGCTGTGATTCGCCTCACTTTTCCACCAAGTTGAACCTTAGAAATGAAACCAAACATTTGGTTGCTATGTGAAGAACGCAAAGAAACTGACTGGATGCACTTATCTGCAACTGACCTGGTGAATATAATGTGTTCCATACGTGTCAATCAGCCGTCTGTACAGAGCTCTGCTGTGGCTTGTCATTAGGTTCTGCGGGAGTCTGCTCACGTGCTTTGTGAACTCTGTGCTCAGCTGAGGGTGGTCAGCTAGTCTGTAGCTGAAATAAAAAGGGGAATAGGGAGTTAGTATTTCTGTGAATGGCAGTTTTAGTTCCCGTAGGTGGTCTGGTTCATGGTGAATGCTTCAAGTTTAAATGCAACTCCTACTGTCATTAAGTTGGCATTATTTGTCCTTGACAGTCAGAGATACATTATTTGTTTCGAAAAATTGTCATTTGAACCAATGAAGTCAAATTGGGCAAATTGCCACGACACACCCGAGTATTATTATCTGTGGCACAGTGATTGTAAATCTTGACAGTACGCCGATGCTACGATTCAATCAGTTTTGGTAAACACCTAACATTGGTGCTTGGTTTTACGTTAAATGGAAACGTTGGATCGGCTTTTGTTACCGAAATCAGCACAGACTTTTGAGGAAGCATTGAATCATTTCACGCTTTGTGTGTCAGTTCTTTTACCTGTAGTAAGTACAACTGATTTCATGGATGGCGAAAGTGGCTTTGTCCACGCTGTGCTGCGATTGAGCAAACTTGGCCAAGTCCGAGCGGCTCCCTCCGAGCGCTACCTTGCCATATGGATCGAGGCTCAAACCCACACTCCAGTTGTTGTTCACCAGCGAGTTGGAGCTGCGCAGCAGAGAGTCCACAGAGTGGTGAAGGGCACTAGATAGATGCTTGCTGCAACGACTGAAGGGACGCCAGTCAAGCACAGCAGCTGGGAGTCTCTGGATCTGAGGATGGGATGGGCAGGACAGTATGGAACAAGGCACTTCATGTTGGGCACAGAATCACCAGTAATCACCTCTCCTCCGTGGAAGCGGTTTGGACACAGTGTGCATGTGTGGTTGTCAGCCAGATGACCTTTGACGTTAATGACATACGCTCCCGTCCGGCGCAAGCGGACCACATCGAAACCCTCCCCAGCCAGGTTATGGCCGGGCACAAAGGGGGCTTTCTCGCATTCCGTCGCCGAGCCGGACCGACATGCCTGGACCCTGCTGACCTCCAGGATGAGTGGCAATGCCAACACCAATGAGACAAAGCGACTTCTTTGGAATCCTGGCATGGTTACCTAGAATTGATATTCAGTGAAGCCTTTCTGTATTCATACATTTTAATTCTACTGATGTCATAAAAGCATGCTCTAAAGAATTTAAAGGCTTTGCACTCAAAGGGAAAGTCGACACTTACCTCAGATTGGGTCTTAACCTTGGTGTCGGTTCTTCCTGTAGTCAAAACAGTGCAGAAATTGCCCTTCAGAATTTTTGCTTTGTCTTCAAAGATTTGATGTCTTCAGGGTGTAAAGTCTCTGCAGACTGGCAGCGTTTCTGTTTGGTGGCGCACCTTTGACTGCGATTCACTGTTTGAAAAACACCAAGGAGGGAATTCATGGCTCAGGGCTTTTCATGTCTGTCTGCTTTTGCTCCGTCTCTCTCTCTTGCTCTCTCACCCCTTTAGGCTGTTCCAATTTCCTCAGCATGAGCCGGTTTGTTTTCATGTTGAAGATTTCCTTCTATTCCCTCACAGCTGGGTGGGGGAGGGTGAATCTTTTATTTTCACTGGAGCAAGATGCACAAATAACACATTTACTGGAAATGAATGTGTGCGTGCAAGGGGGATTGTCTTGTGGCTTTTGTATGTGCGCTTTGTCCATACAGGGTCTAAGCCTGCCTGTCTGTGTGCTGATAACCTTACCATAACTATGAGGTCACTTCAGCCAATGTCTATTTATGCATGTGGATAGAATGTGTTTTTTTTGGGGGCCAGCAAACCCACAGAAAATAAAAATGGCTCTTCAAACTGGGCAAGGCCTCTCCTGCAAACATGGAACTTGCGGTGTTCAGGTTTTTATTTCTAGTTTGCAAGCATCAAAATAGAATGGCCATTTTGATTCATGCATACTTGCACAGCGTGAATTGCTCCCCAAAGGAGAAATATGATGATCCAATTTTTTTTATCACATAACGTTTGTTGGCTAAAAGAACTCTGCTGAAACTGAACACGTTAAACAGTAAAGCAAGACAATTTCAAGATTACTACTTTTATTGCATTCTGTCAGCATAAATTTCTTTTACGTTCATGTCAGTACTTGAAATTCAATTGACTCGTTTAATAGGAAAAAATAACAGATTCACAAATAGGCAACATTATTATTTATCATACAAGAATGTCTGCCAGCAGTTTAACAAAATTCCCAAGTTGTGTAAGTTTCTACATGACGAGTTGTAAAACCGCCAGTGAAGATGGTGTAATAGTAAAAAAAAAAAAAACAGAACAATGAAGGTGGAAAATGAAACATCCTTATTATTATAATTATTATTATTTTTATTATTATTACAGTAAGTTTTATTGTACAATAAAAGATGGACAGTTCCCTTTTTCTCATTGAAAAACATGTTCCATAAACCTGTTGATGATTTTTGGCAGGTGGTTGGAACGGATTAATGGCGCTTTCATTCCTTTCAATGTGGGGAAAACTGATTTGCGATATGAATGATTTATGTCAGAAGCGTGCTCACAAACCAAATTCAACTCGGAAGTCAAGATACCATTAATAACACAAATGAACCCTTTGCTCACTCGAGTGTCCGTACATAACATTTCAAGATCTACGATTACTAACTATTTGAATCAAGTGATTACGATATTCGAAAGATGTCAGCCCTCATTTGTTATGCATCGTTTTGCAGAATCGGTGTCTCATCTTCTTCGTCTACGGCCTCTTCTTGGCGTATTTCTGTGTAACCTCTGTTTAAGGTCATCCTGGACAGTCTTCTTTTGACAAAGACGACTCCCACGAGCACCAGAGCTACCATGGCTATCACGCCAAATGCTACCCCTGCCTTTTCTCCGCCGGACATCTGACTCTGGTTCTGGTTAAAGCTTCTTAAAATGCTCTGAAGATCTTTGGGTTCTGCAAGTTTCCAGGTCTTGGTGTTTCCGACTCTTACCCAGCTATTTTCACCTTCGGTCATCACCATTACTGTGTTGGTGGCTTTTACAGTAAGGAGCGGTGGCCTAGTAAAAGGAGGGAGATGGATTGGAAGAAGCTCCCCGCCTGTGAATAATCCCGACTGGACACAGTAAAGGATTTCACAACCATCGCTGACGGAGGCAAGATGTTGACTAAACTTGGGGGGGCAGCGACGTTGTTGCCCCGCCAAGGGGTTGTTTGACTCACAGCTGAAGAAGCCTGCGAATGGTACGGCGTATTTTGTGCCAGCCTCGTAGTCCTTGCTCAAACAAATCACTTCACCGTCTGAAAGAAACTTTTGAGGCAAATAATTTCTTGGGCACGTTTTAGAGTTGGTGATAGGATTCAAGAGGGAAGGGCTGTAGATCCCTCCAAAGAGATACCCGGAGTTTTCCGGAGCCTCGCCACTGACCGAACACCAGTAGGTGTTTATGCGAGCCGAGCGGACGTACGAGTTGTCCTGACAAACTTGACGATGGCAGTGGGACCAGTGAAAGATCCCGCATCGGTATGTCTCATCATGACATTCATATACGCTGTAAGCTTGCTGTCTCACCTCTGATCTCAGTAAAGTACGCGAGTAAGGTGCTCGACAGGAGAAGTCACCTGTATCCAAATTTTTCTGAGCCAGAGTGTCACACAGTGGTCCTGCATTTTGGGAAAGAGGAATACATTTTTGGTAGATGCCACCGAAACTGAGGTTTGTTACGGGGCCGTCGCATGAAGCATCGTCGATGTTTGCTTGAAAGTTGAAGTTCTGGGAGTTGATGTCAACGCACCCAGGGCGAGTGTTGACCTTGTAATAACGCTCTATGGCTTTGCTTACAGAATTGGCCACTTTGTTGACAGTAGGCTGTGGCAGATCAGGGAAGGTGTTGGCATTTATGAAGTAGGGCAGGGCTAATCCTAAGCGATCAACTGCAACCAGGTTGTTTCTGGTATTTTCTTGCCACTTTTGCAGAGTGATCCCTGGGTAGAAAGGTATACTGCCGTGGCTTTCAATGAGCGAATACTGAATGTTTGACTGATATGTCTGGAGTGACGAGCTCTGTTGGACGGTTTGGCTACTTATGTCAAACTTGAGTTTGTCGAAAAAGTTGAGTCCAGCCGAGGCTTTGATGGCAGAACTATCCGACGTTTTGTCCGACAGATACGAGGAACGCAAGTAGTCCTCTTCCACCAACGTAGCCCCAGCGTCGACACTGGTGATCACGTGGGTACCGTAGTCCAACACCATCTTCTCTGAGAGGTAGTTTGCATTCCTTGTTTGGTTGTTTTCAATTGCATCCGCTATCTCTTTGGCTTGCTGAGCAAAACGGGAATCGAGACTGAAGTCCGGATAAGCCCGAACTGTGTAGAGGAGGTTGCGAACCTGAGAATGAAATGGAAAATATTTGATTGTTGTGCATTTTCATCTTCAGTTTTAATACAGGTAAAACTGGGACCTCTAGTGGTCAGCTAGCCACAGCTTAGCGGTCCATAAGATAATTGCAATAATTTGTCTCCAATAAATTTGTGAGTATCTACATATCATCAGCTACCTAACATAATTGCATAAGTCATTTTCAATATTTTTGGAAAAAAGAAAAAAAATTAGCACCTAATTATTTTTTAGATTTTTATTACGTATTGTAACAAAAACCTTAACCAGATGGGTGAAAAGACTGGATAAAAATTACTTGTACATTTTTGAAAAAAAATTAAAACCCATATAGCTGCATATTTAGCACAATATTTTCCAATTTCAAGATATCCGGAAATAAATCCTCACCTGCACTCTGGTTGTGGTTGAAGAGTCTTTAACCTGATGGATTTTCATCCTCTGGTTCTCAGTCGAGAATTTAGCATTCAGCAGAGAAAAGAATGATGCATCGGCATTTATACCCCGAGACGTTGAGCTTTGTTTTTCCTGCCAGGAGCTGATTATCTCAGAGTTGGTCTCCACTCCTGTCTCCTTGTGGGGTATGACAAACACTTCATCTGGTATGAAGTAGAGTCCGTCCTCGGTGGTCTGGCAATGGAAATAACTGAGGTTCGTGACCCGACCCATATCCATGTTCCGTAGGTTATCCCAGCCTCCGCCCGGAAGAACTTCCAGGGCTGTGATGGAGAGGTTAGTGGAGGTTCGACATTGTCGTAGCCAGTTGGTCGGACGGCTTACGGGAACCGACAAACAAACTTGGAGGAGAGAGAGAGCCAGGAGAGTCACAGGTGCCCTCATCTTGAGTGTGTCTAAAATGGAGGCAAACACTGCTGAACTTAAGTTTCAGAAGTTCCTCCCTCTTTTATCATATGATCTTGTGGAGGAACTTGTTGGTTTCGCTTTTGAGGAAACGCAAATTTCCCTTTTGGTTAGCTCGTCAGTGCCCCTATAGAGTATTTGCACTTTATTTGACTGATTAAAAAAATAATAATAATTTTCGAACATTGGAATATAAATTCCAATGTCATAGGGTTACTTTGATAAATCTGTGTGATTTACAGGTGTGACTCAGCAACAGATAAGATTCATACAGCTCAGTGCTGATAAAGGTATTATCAGGTCACTGCCCACAGTAAACAATATTTATTATCATAACGTATTTTTGATTCCTATAAACCACAGGTGTCAAACTCCGGGGGCCAGATACGGCCCACCACATCATTTTATGTGGCCCGTCAAATTGAATGTTTAATAACTCATATAATCCTCATTTTTGCGAAGACAAAGCAGCAATACATATATTTTTTAAAACTCTGTCTAAATTTACATTTCAAATAGTGTCCTGAATGCAACTTGATTACAGTTTAATGTATCAAGATCTTTTCAAATATCCTTTCTTGAAATGTTTAGGAAAATGAAATATTTGACAGTGTGGGGAAGAAAAAATGCATAGGCCACTCCTAGGGATTACTTCAGCTAAATGAGTTTTATTGTTCACAACATGGACAATAAGAAAGGGAAGTGCTGAAACAGCAGGGTTATCATTTCCTATTACAGAAGGACAGATAGCATAGACAAAATAACTTCATAAATACATGGTCCATGTGATTCTTAAGATGCCAGGAACGCCGTGGATCATTAGTACACCCTTCTGCTCGTCCTACTGCGCCTCCTGTTTTGGACCTTGGCTGATTTGGGCCGCTTCCGTCGGATCCTCCTGGTTCTTTTTGGCGTCTTCCTTCTCGGGGCCCTTCTCCTCCTCCTCCTCTTCTTGGTCGACCGCTTTCGCGCAGGAGTGGCCTTCTTGCGTCTTCTACTGGAGCGCCCCCTCTTGGCCCTTCTCCCCTGGGCTTTTCTCCTCTTCCTTTTCCCTTTCCCTTTTCCTTTTCCTCTCCCCCTCGTCCTCGCCCTTGCCCTCCTCCTCTTCTTTTTGGGCCTCCTCTCCGTCCTCACAGCCCCCTTTTTGCGAGCCCCGGGCGGTTTGGGGTTGAGTTTGAAGGATCCAGAAGCCCCTTGGCCCCTGGTGCGCATGATGACGTTTTTAGCCACTAGTCTGCGCAGAGCGAGGCGGATCCGAGCTCGGTTCCTGGGCACGTCGTAGCCGCTGGCCTTCAGCGCCTTCTTCAGGGCCACCAGGGACACGCCGCGCGAACCCCCGTAGGAGGAAATGGCGTTCAGGATGAGGATGGACACCGTGGGGCCGGTCCTCTTCCTCGGTCTCTGCGGAGATTTGGGAGCAATTGACACAGACATTGTGGGATGCGCCTGCATTCTAATCAAGTACGTCCAAATGCAAACACCAGTCTTGAAAAGGATGTCTTAATCCAAACTATATGTAATGGTTTTTTTCTTGTTTTGTTTGACGTTGAGCTGCAAGCTATGCGTCTTATGCACCTAAACACTCCATGCAGATGTCCTCGTGAGTTATTGAAAAGGCATTTCATAATGTTTGGTGGGGGTGTTTTCTCTCTGTACGTGAGAGTTTGAGAGCGATTTGAGTCTTTAGTACAAAGTCTGATGCGTAATTACGCAAGTGGCACCCGTGACGTCTGAATTGACAAGTCGTAATGTTCAGCGAATGTCATCACGCTTACGACGTCATTCCACAGCGAATTAATCAGTTGTCACGGGAGGCAACTAAATATGGAAGTTTGAATTCACGTGATCCACTGGAAGCGCACATTGCAGAGCAATGCGAAGCTTAATTATTTCAAATAAAACGTGTTTGTGCAACACGTTTTGTTTTGATTATTTAAACAAACATCGACCATTTCTATTCTTGTGTTCGCACAAGCTGATAGTTATGTTATTTTGATTGAAGATTAAAACTGCAAAAATTCCCTTACGTATTCACAAAAGCGGTGTGTTGACGTCATCACGATTTCATGCACTTGTTCAGTACATTACGACGTGTTAAAACCTCCAAGACCAATCCTGTGGATCAGATTAGATTATGTTTATCATTATTCAAATGATCATTGTTGACAATTTGGAGAAAAAGTTAACACCTCTTGATGCTGATTAGACAACATGATTATTAGATAGGTGTGGATTTGTCCACAATAAAAAGACACTCTAAAATGTTCACGATGTCTAAAAGTCCCTTTGTATTCAAATACATCAGTTGCACATGATTCAAATGTGGTTTCAGCGTCTATTAATTTACTTTTAAGTTAAATAAAATTGACTTAACAAATGCACAGTACTAAAGACATTAACAACAAACACAAGTTTGAACGTTTACTCTAAGTTTAGGATTGTTTTATGTACCAGTAGAGGGAGCTTGCAAACCACTTGTGGTAGGAGAAGCGCACTTTGGAGAAATGGCACTGGCACGTTCAAAAGTTTGGGGTCACTTGGAAATGTCCTTATTTCTAATGTTAGTTTGTATTTCTCAAACTAATCAAGAATATACTCTATACATTGTTAATGTGGTAAATGACTATTCTAGCTGCAAATGTGTTTTTTTTTATTGCAATATTTACACAGGTGTATAAAACCCAATTTCCATGTTTGCTAATTGTGTTAGAAGCCTAATAGGTGGATCTATACTTCTATTTAGGGATGGGTGAGTACCGATAACAGGCATCGGTGCCGATACCAGCCTTATTCAAGGTGATAGTATTACAGCTAACAGGCTAAATGGTTAAAACAAGGCTCATACATGTGAATGTGGACTAAAATGTCTTCAAGTATATTTTTTAAATAAAAAGGGAAACATTGGATTTTTCCAATTTTATTGTTCACACACTACATAAGGGACAAGGTGACAGGATGTTATACGATGACACTCAGCAGGTTTAGAGGTTAAATGTTACTGCAGGAAGAGTCGAGTACATGTGAAATATCTACAGTATACATGTATCATCAGAGATTTTTAGTTTGTACTCTTCCTTCTCCTGCGGCCCCTCCTGGCGGACCTGCGTTGGGTCCTCCTCCTCCTCCTGATTCTGCGCGGGGCCCTTCTCCTCCTCCTTACTGGCCTCCTCCTCCTTCTCACGGGTATCCTCCTCCTCCTTCTCCTCCTCCTCCTCCGCACAGACAGCCTCCGTCTCCTCCGTCTCCTGCCCCTCCTTATGGAGGTCCTCCTTCTCCTCCTCCCTGATATCCTCCGTCTCCTCCTTCTCCTCATAGAAAGCCTCCTCCTTCTCCTGACTGACATTCTTCTCCTTCGCCTCCGGATTGATGTCCTCCTCCTCCTCCTTCTCCTGTAGGTGGGCCTTCTGCGTCTCCTCCTGCGTGTGCCCCTTCTCCTCCTCCTTCTCCTCCTCCCGTATCGTCGCCTTCGTCTCCGTCTCCGTCTCCTTCCACCTCGCCTTCTCCTCCTCCTGCTTCCTCCACCCCTGCTCCTCCTTCTCCTCCTCCTGCGGCTCCTGCTCCTTCTCCTCCTTCTCCTCCTTCGGCTCCTCCTTCTACCCCCGCTCCTCCTCCTCCTTACGCTTCTCTTCCTGTAGCGATTGATCTGGAAGACTCCTCGTCCACCCGCACCCCTCGCATGCACAATGTGCTTTCCGGCCACTAGCCTGCGCAGCACCAGGCGGATCTCGCTTTTGTTGTGCGCCACGTTGTAGCCGTTGGCTTTAAGTACCCTCTTGAGGCCCACTAGGGTCATGCCTCCCGAATCCCCGTAGGAGGAGATGGCCTTCAGAATGAGGTTGGACACCACCCCTGGCCTGACGGATTTCCTCCCCGGGGATTTGGGTTCAGGAGACATGGTGCCTCAGCAGCCCTTGCGTTTTGGGTTGAGGCGGTGAGTCTGACTGATGGTTCTTTGCTTGTACCAATGTGTTGAGACTTCATCAGGTCTTGATGGGTACCTCGGAGGGTGATACCCGAGACCATACCTCACCTCTCAAATTTCTACAGGTAAGACCTGCTTTAGATTGAACGTATAAACAGTCGAATGGATTTGAAAAAGAGACGGTTCATGGTTTTCAGCTGAGAGTTGACCCCTCTGTTCGTTGGGGTTTTAGAGACATTCAAGCCCTGGGGTCAAAGTGTGATGCGTATTTACGTACAGGTCAGTGGTCCTGTGTCATTCGCACCCATGTCATCATAGTTACGACACAGGTCTGTAAAATGTCTTATATATAACCGTAGTCAATGTCACATGAGCGTCCCTCTCTCTGCCTTCTCTGCACAGCAAAGTGATTATAATGTGGTTTGTAATGTGAACTTGTAATGATTTAGCACGTTCACTTTTGTATGTCATAATAAAATTCTGCAAAAATAATGTATTTGTGTGTTTCTAGAAAACGCCAATAGAAATAGAATAAATAATTAAGGATTGAACATTTTACAATATGATACAATGTAACAAACGTTGGAAAAAAATAGAAATACACTGCATAATAAAATATAGAAATACAGTTGGCAATAGAATAGAGTATAAATAAAATATATAGATTAGACAATATAAGTAATGCATCATAACCAATACAACATAATGTAGACAATAACATGATACACATGAGAGAAATGGAATAGGCAATACAAATTAAATGCAGTGTAGACAATAAAATAATACAATAAAAAATAATTGACACTAACAAATTAAAAACAACAGGCCTAGTTTTACGATATGAATACAATAGACAAAATAATACATTAGAAAGATTGAATAGACAATAGAAATTACAAAAATCTAACCAACAAATGAAATAAATTACAACTTGAACAGAAATAGAAAATAGAATGAATACAAATATAGACTAATAAAATAGAAAAAGAATAGAAAAGAGAAATAATAGAAAGACTACAATGAAATACGATGCAACAAAATACAATTGGCAATATAATTAATAAATTAAGGGGAGTACAATTCTTATTAACATCTGGCAGAGACTACTGATGAAAATAAAATTTTTGTGAAATTGGGTATATTTCCTTTTCATAAGAATTGTTGATTAACTCATGTCCCTTTTTAAAAATCAATTTAAGTTGAAAATAGTTTCCTGCTCTTTTCTAACAGTTTATAACAGGTTTAATTGTTTTAAAAATATTTAGGTTGATCATTATCCTTCCATTTTGTGTTTGTAAAATTGCATGGAAGGATGGTCTTCCTTGGTCCCTTTATTCCACATTCTTGGACTAACAGGCAGTATGGGCAGAAAAGCAATGTTGATTTCACTGCAATTTCAGTTTGAGGAAATTGATGGGGCCCAATATTGTTTATTTTCTTTATTTTTTTACCTAATCCCTGGCGGCGCACCTTTTAACTACTCATTTGCTAATATAAAATGGGATCTATTCACATGTCAACTACATTGTTCTTGCTTCAATATAAAATGTGTGAGAGGACTGCATGCTAGCAAATTTTTCGAGAAAACATTTTTGCTGTTTTTTGTTTTTTTTTGGGTGTATTAACTGAAAGCAGCATCTGCTCAGTAAAGATGTCATAAATTGATTTTTATACAACCACAACTAGTGCATATAAATTTCTTGCAAGAGGGGGTTCTTTTCATTGTGGCTCTAATTCTGTACCTTATTTCACACCAATTGCTACAGATGGTAGTACGATTTAGAATCCGGAACAAAGAAATGCAGAAGAAATGCTTTCCTGTTTGACGAGATTACATGTATATGATTTTTAGAGTTTTAACAGTTTACTGAACGCCCTTTTGTAAATTGTAACTTTTTGCATCTTCCATTGTGCAAAAAAATGAACCTGTGGTTGTAAAGCTTCAATGAGATCCAAGCAGATGCCTATGAAGGTTTTATTTTCACACAGTAATAGTATTTAAACAGAGTGGCATGCAAAGTGAAAAGGTCCATTATGTGATAAACAGAAGTCTATAAGAATACTTGGTGAAAACTGAAGTTCGTATCATGATGGGCTGCCACTAGCGCCTGCTCCTTCTCCTTCTGCGTATGGGTCTTCTGCGTCGGTACCTCCTGACTCTTCTGATCCTTCTGAGCCTGCGGACCCTCCTGACTCTCCGCCGCCTCCTCCTTGGGTACCTTCTCCTCCTCCTCCTTCTCCCGACTCTCCTTCTCCTCCTCCTCACGGACCTCCTCCTGCGACTCCTCCTTCTCCTCAAAGACCTCCTCCTTCGGGACCTCCTCCTCCTTCTCACTGATCTCCTCCTCCTTCTCACAGATCTCCTCCTCCTTCTCCTACCGGAGGTCGACCTTCTCCTTCTCCTCCTTCTCCTGCTTCTCCTGCGGCGGGGTGTTCCCCTCCTTCGCCTTCTTCTGGAGCGTATCCTCCTTCTGCCTCTAGTCCTGCGCCTTCGCCGGCGCCTTCTCCCCCGCCTTCGCCTCATGCGAACCCCCCTGCGCCTGCGAGGGCCGTATGGGTTGATCCTTAGGCGACGTCCCCTGGTGCGCACAACGTACTTCCTGGCCATAAGTCTGCGGACGGCCAGTCGGATTTGGGCTCTGTTGTGCGCCACATCGTAGCCGTTGGCCTTCAGGACTCTCCTGAGACCGGCCAGGGTTACGCCAGACGAACCGCCGTAGGAGAGGGCATTTAGGATGAGGTTGGAAACCTCACCCCCACTTTTCCTGGATTGCGTTTTCGGTGTCATTGCCGGTTCGCCTGATCAGCGGTAGTCTGTGGATCTTCCAGATGGCCTAGCTGGTTGTAGCTAGAGTGCCTGAAGAGCCGATTGCGCCAGGAAAACAATTCCTCCTGATATTTATCGGTTTGGGGATCTCAGTTATTTGTGCACTTTAGAGAGATGAGAGCCTTTCAGACAAAGTGGTGATGAGCAATTACGCGTGACGTCATCCAGACTCTTGCGCTCCTTATTACAAACAGCGACCACAGTAATAAGACTCCTATATTTAGGCCAAGGCGGGATTTTTCTTTAATTTAGAGATGTCTGAGTGCAGGGGCTCTTCCGCAAAGTGAACCAAGGATTGTTTAAAAGACTTTATTGTGGAGGAATTTGCCTGCTGCGCAGGGACTAGGCTTTTTTAATCCTTATTTATTAGTATGATCACACCTGCAGGTATGTTCTATCATAAATTAATGCTGTTAGCCGATTCAAATCTGCGCCAACATTGCAGCTCTTAATAAGGCGGAAGAAACCGCCGAAACATGTCAGGTGAATAACCTAAAACAATTTGTTTGATATAAAAGAAACCAGTGAAGTGATTAAATAAGGAAAAACAAAATGAACTTAGTACAATTAATTTGAGTCTCTGATTGGTAGTTCTCACAGAAATATAAATGAAATAAAATACACTTAGTCTTAGACAAATTTATTGGTGGCAAAAGCCCATGAATTTTAATAGTCATTTAACCAAGACAGATGATCTCCAATTCTCTTTAGCTGTAGTTTGAATTTGTGGTGTAAGTTGAAAAGGCATTCCATGAGGGAAAATACATTCAAGTGAGACACAGTTAACACAGTTCATTCATCTTCCGAACTGCTTCTCACGAGGGTCGTGGGCATGCTGGATCATGTTCTCAGCTGACTTTGGGTTGCAGCCAATTGCAGGGCACATATAGATGAACGACCATTCACAGTCACACCTACGGGAAATTTGGAGTGTTACATCGGCCCATGCATGTCTTTGGAATGTGGGTGCAAACTGGAGGACCCAGAGAAAACCCACGCAGGCATAGGGAGAACATGCAAACTCCACACAAGAAGGCTGGAGCCACAATTGAACCCTGAACCTCGGAACTGTGAGGTGGACATGTTAACCAGTGCATACCGTGCCGGCCAACACAGTCCATTCATAAAAAATTATGGAAAATGTCAGCTATTTTTAGAACAGCACCTTGGGCCTTCTTTGGGCACATTAGGGTCTCACTAACATATATTTTTAAGAATGCTTAAGTAAATAAATAAATAATAAAAATATCATTAGGTGCTCGTTAAATATTACAGCAATTTAGATATTGCAATGTTCAACAAATGTTTTCCCCCAATATGTGCAGCCCTGATTCACATTCACACTCACAGAGTGGTAAACGAATCTGCGTGGTCAGACTAATGTAGAATTACTGACTTAAATGTGATTAGAACACAGATTCTAAATCAGTTCTCTGTCAAAGAACCAGGAAGCGTTGCAACAGACTTGCATCCGAACCAACTTCCGGACCATGTGACCGCGCGACGTCACACTGCCTGGAACCCTCGTGATCAAAGCGGACCGACGTCGAAACCTCCTGCCGGACTGGTTTCACTTCAGTCTTCCAACAAACACCTTGACGGCATGGATTGCGGCATCATCACGTCCAAGACGGTCCTTCTCTTCCTCAGTCTGGTGTTCTGGGTAAGAGAAACTTTTGGTTAAATCTTTTATAATATCAAATGGCGTCTCCAGGATATTTGGAACCACAGCTGGCCCCCTTAAGCTAGTAGAACGTTAAAAATGATTCTTATCGTTTGTCAGATTTTACGGAAGTACATACAAGTCAACATTTCCTCTATTTAGTCATTGTTTATTTTATTTTTTTTGTAAAATGGTGTTGAAAAGTTTCTAAATATTACACCACCAATCAAATGTTGACGTTGTCATTTAGGTCACTTTGATGTTTACGTTTAGTCGGTCATCAGGTTACTTCAGGTTATGTCATTCGTCGCCTTCGCTGGTTGCAATGCGCTGTTTTATATTATGTAAACACTTAGCTTAAATTTGATGTGATAAATGCGTTCCGATTTCAACACCGCGTGGTGACGCAGAAAAACAGCTGAAGCAAACAGCTCTTTTATATAATCTCGCTCTTCGTTTTCATCCCTGTTTACTCATTCTTGATATATTTTAAAGAAATCCCACTCATCATTCATTAACAACGAAAATAATTTGGAGGATGATATCAAACCCGAGGCTCGGGGGCCACATCTGGCCCGCCGGGCAATTTTATTTGGCCCACAAAATCAAATCATGGGCATCACTTTCCAAAATTGCTGGTAAAAGAGTTAGATTCTAAGTCATAATAACATTGATATATTGCAAATTTTTGTTTGTTTGTTAACAAGCCACTATGGTTGAGCAACTGTGTTTTCACAGCACGTTATCATTCGGTTGGCTGTCATCTTGGGGCTTGCGCTGAATACATACAAAACGAGCTAATTCAATAAATTTTGCAATAGATAAAGATAGCAGACAGCAGAAAAGTGCACCAAAATGTACGACGGACCTGCCGTTATACACAGAAGGACTTGGATCACAAAAAGGAACAAGATATTTGGACAAATTACAGCATACTGATGATACAGATATCTGTCAGAGTTGTCTACTCAGCTATGAGACAAAGTAAACAAAAGCGACCACAATGAAAAACGTTTGCATTCATAGAGTACCCCAACCCATTGAAATATTTGAAGAAAATAAATTATTTGAACATGAAATAAAGATCATAAAAGAAAAGTATATTTATATTATTCTTCCACGTAAGATTCTGATGGATTTGGCCACATTCCATAGAGCACTGGAGTGTGGTTGCCTCTTTACTTTCTTACACACACGCACTCAAAGCCTCTTTGCTGCCTCGTTTCATGGGCACAAGATCAGACTTTCTCGGGGAGATTACGGGGCGAGCCTGGGGGGGTGGTGGTGGGGTGAGCAAGCCCACTGCTGTCCCGTGACTGTGGGGTGATTAACAGACATGAGTCATGCGGCCCAGTGGAAAGATAGGTGATCGCCTGCTTCCAAAAAAACAACCCTGAAATACATAAAAATTGTTTTTTTTCTTTACTGATAAAGGCTGGTCAAAGGTGAAAAGAGAATTAAAGTGTGCTGATAATGAATAAATAGGTCACAGTGACGCATCTTTATAATGGATCAACAGAACACATTTGATAGCTTGGAAAGTCAGTCACATGTTTCCAAATACAACAAAAGGCGAGTCACGATGACGGTATGCGCTTAAAGGGCTTGTTTCTGGACACACTCACATGAGGTCACAGGAGCTACCAAGAACAAACTTGTTTGTGCTGCTTGCACCAGATTATTTGCTGTCATTGTGTTGCAGATAAATTAATGACCACACTTGACATGCTGTAGTGCAAGTTAGGTCAGATGGACTTTTTAGCTGCTTGTACAAACACAGTCGACTTTCACTATCAGCCGGGAATGAGGACCTGAAAAATTTTTTTTGTTGCATGCAGATATTAGACTTTCAGATCAAACGATAAAAAGGCCAAAAAAAACTGAATTTTAGCTTTCATATTGTTTACATCTAGATGTGGTAAACAACTCAGGATTTGTTTGAAGCGAGAGAAAAAAAAGTATTCAAGCAGACATTAACTAGGGAGACCAAGAAAAAAAACCTACACATTTTTCAATTGTAAATGTGTTGCTGTTTTATAGGCTGCAGGTGCCGGCTTAGCCTACGTTGGCTCCCAGTTGTTGAGCAGCTATGGCACCTTTGAGAACTTCATCCAGAACAAGTACACTGTCATCCCGGCCGTGGTCATCATCGGCATCAGTGTGGTCATGTTCATCTTTGGCCTGCTGGGATGCTGCGCCACCATGCGAGAGTCTAAAGTGGGCCTGAGCTGTGTGAGTGGCCAACCTCAAAAAATACAGCGATGCTACTTCACCGTAATTCCAATCTGAATTGCCATTTGTCTTGTTTCATGCAGTTCTTTCTGATCATCATGGTGATGTTTGCGGCCGAGGTTGCTGTGTTGGTGCTGAGCTTCATCTACCAAGGCAAAGTGAGTCTTCAACAATATATTTGCCAAAAATACACAATTGCCCTCACAAGAAAATATCCACCCAGCCAGCCAGCATGAGTAGGAATTGTTCTATGATGCAAGCCTATTATCGCTGGCGTCGGGCCAAACATCCAATTTAGCAATAACAAGAATGAATGGAACACATTTGTTTGTCATCATAAATTTCACAATTGAATTACTACTTCACCACAGTGACATCTGCTGCTGATCACCACCGCACTTGCCCGTACTGCAAAATTGCTACTCAGTCCTTTATATGTTGAGTATGTTTCCCCACATGTGTGTGCAGGTAAACGGAGATTTAGAGAACTCCATGAACAGCGTCTTTGCAAAGTATGACGGTGAGAACCCAGAGACTAAAACTGTGGACTTGCTGCAGACTAAGGTTGGTAGTGGACACTTGGCACCGCCAACGTTCGTTCGATTTTCTGTTCCTCTTTCGTTTGACTCGTGTCTAACAGGTCATGTGTTTTAATGCAGTTGTGAGGTTAATCTTTTTTCCGTCAAAATTCTATTCCTTGTGTAGTTGCAGTGCTGTGGTGTGAGGAACTACACCAGCTGGTTCAACACGACTTGGTACCAGAACCACAACAGCACAGTGCCCGAGTCCTGTTGCAAAAATGTCAGCACACCGTGCACTGGCAGATTGGACCAGTTAAATCTGCTCAATTTAGAGGTGAACTAAGATTGCTGGACAGCATTGATTTGCGCGCAAATGTTGAAATGAAGCAGGTCTCACTGTCAGGGGTTTTGTGTGCTTTCAGGGTTGTGAAGCCAAGCTGGAGCACCTGCTGCAGGACATGCTGAAGTATGCCATGTTGGTCATTCTGGGCTTCGCCATCATCAAGGTAAGCAAAATGTGACACTGGTACAATTCACACTGGATTGTCCAAGTGACCTTCACTTTATTCTTGCCGCTATCTGTACTTATTAATTATGCAGACTATTTTGAAGATTTCATTTTATTGGGGAGTATCACATCCGCTCTAACATCATATTTTTAGCCACATTCGAATAAGGCCTTATTCTGATCTGACGATATCCAATTCCATGTTTTCCACATATCCCAATTGTTTCACTTAAGAGCAAAAAGTAGCAATTTTGTCAGACTCACTTTTTATTTTAGTGTGAGTACGATAATATATTTACCTCAGTTTTTTTTTAATATATATTTTTTAACAAATTTGTGACCAGTTGATTTTTTTTAATTTATTTCTGCAGTTCTTTGGGATGCTGAGCGTGTGCGTGATTGCCTGTAAAAGCAACAGCCGGAGGAGCGGCTACCAGCCACTTTATGCTTGACCAAAAAATCTTTGACTTCACCACCTCGTATCTGTTCATTATTGCTGTTTTTCAATGTCCATCATAAACCAATGTCATATAGATGAAAGCGAGAATATCCAGCATGGCTGTCATTTTCGAGCATTCGGCTGAACTCCCCAACATTACTACAAGTATTTCGTCTTTCTTTTGTACCACCGTATTGAACTCACAGTTGTTTTTTTTAAATAGCTACACATGGATTGAAGTTTTGGAATGCACTGCATTTAATGCTTTATGTCGGGTTGCAATATTTATAGCCGACTTGATTCAACTAATCACCATAAGTTTTATTTTAATGAGGATGTCATTTTTTAGGTGAGTTATCTGTATTAAATATAGTCACAGCTCCATATGGTTATATTGTCTTTCTAAAATAATAAAGTGAGAAATTCACAAAGGTCCGCTGTATCACACTCTTCATATGGTGTGAAAGAATGGCTGCATATTTTTGCTCTTTTGTAACTGCCTCATGAAATTTAATTATTTTGAGGATTGTGTGCAGGGCTGAATCAAATTTACGTATTAGTACAATTATGTTCACATTGCATTATGTTTATTCAGCACAAAATTAAGTTAGTTAACTTATTTAATTTTTGACAAACTTAGTAATAGGATTCATTTTAAGTCACGGCTTTTTGCTATCATGAGGCTACATTCTTCTGCAATGACCAGAAAGGTCCTGCAGATGGTGCTATTGCATCAGTAATGAAATTAGGGAAACAAGCTTTGAAGAATACAAACTCAATGGATGGATGGAATATAACGGCCCAAGTCATGTTACACATCTTTTTGCTTTCGCTGATGTCCATAGAACAGGGAAAAATTACCACTACAGTTTCTGGCTGCATTTGAATTTGTGTAAGACTGCTTGTGTTAGAGACTTGAAGTAAGGTAAATCCAGGTAAGTCTTCTGGATGGGAGGTAAACCCAACAGTTGAAATGCAGATGTACATGGCAGCGTCTAAAATAAAATTTTAAAAAATAATTGATTTTGATGTTATATATCAATACTGTTCCATTTTTATACATCCACCTAATGACACCATTTGTCTTAAATATTGCTACATGACATCTTTGTTCTTTGGTTTGGCTTGATTTAAATGTAATTTACATTTCTGCCTGACTTAATTGCCTGCAGACTGTTCACTTCTGACTTTCCCATCCTCTCCCCCATCCACCTCATGTCTATTTTTGTGCATTGTCTGGCAGCTTTTTTTTTTTTAATCCACCTGAGTCTCATCCACCTGAGGTGTGTTTTGCATGTCTCGCTCACATCATCAACCCATCTGCTCTCTTCTGCCTGCTTTTATTTCATGACCTGAGCAATATGTAACATTAATGCGATTTTCTTAACAAAGTTCTTTCATTTGCATATGTACCATAACTTTATACAAATTAAAAATAATAATTAAACCATAAACACTTATTTTTAAAACCACATTTTTTTATATTATAGACGTTTGTGTAATTATGTTGTGTGTACTCCATGAGGTTTTGATGGTGGTGGAGTGCAGAAAGGAAGGTTTAAGTGAGGTCATCATGCATACTGCTGGTGCTGCTGGGACTCTGACTGAGCAGATGGAATTGTGGGAAAAGATGAAATGAGAGACATGCACTTCATCAACTGCAGAGTGTGTGCGTGCTTGTGTGTGTCTTGATCCCCCCCCCCCCCCCCCCCCTTCTCTCTCTCTCTCTCTCTCCCCCCCTTCTCTCTTTCTCTCTCTGCTCTCCCTTCTCCGCGGTCCTCTGGGCGTCCACACAGCGGGGCTCCGGAGCAGCCGGCCGCCTTATCTCATCATCTGCAGATCCCCACTCCGGTGCCGCCGACATGCTGTCAGTTGCCTGCCCTCCCTTCTCGTATGGTATCACCCCCTTGTAACAAAAAGGCATCGCGATATAGAGATGCGTTTACTTAATTCACTTTTTTTCCCCTACGAGGACTTGCATCTGTCTAGCTTATTTGTTCAGCGGATCTTTTGTCTGCAGACGGCGGGCGGGCGGACGGATGATGTTCCGGTGAGTGTGAGGATGTTGTTCTTTTTTCCTCCCTTTCTTCCTTTTTTGATTGTATTGTGCAGCCACTCTGCGACGTGAGCACTTATTGTTTGAGGAAAGGCTAAATAGTTGGCTTTAGTGGGTGCACTTTACTCACATTTTATTCAAGCAGTGTTTTAGTAATGCCGAAAAGGGATACACAGCACGCGCACGCACACACGTACACACGCACGCAGCTGCTGCATGAAGTCACAAAAAAAAAGATGCAGTCAAGCTTTAATGCTGACACTTGCAAATACAGCGGAAGGTAACACATTTCCCATATACAATAATAGTATTCATAAAAATCTTAACTGCTCGGACAATGTTGAAGTCACACAAGTGTCTGGAATAAGTTCATTGCTATTTTTAGTATGGCTCTTAAGGTCTGCAGACTCGGATCCACTAGTGGAGTCCATGAGTTCATAATAAATATTGTAAACTGTTATGCTGCACGTGAATGAAATAAGCTGACAATCAAGAGAGAATGCTTTAAAATCCACCTTAAAAATTTTGCTCCCCACCAAATTCCTTTGATAAAATCAAATTCTCAATGTTGTGTTGTAATTTTAGAAACCTACTTTTATTTTTAATGCTAAAAAGCAGTAAAACAAATATAGACCAACGCTATCTTGATCAACATGTCATGTCAGCAAACACAAGAGACTGAACTAACCTGTTTACAAAAATTTAAATAAAGTATTTTTAATTATCCTTCTTTGAGAAGCAAGTCTCAAGATGTGTGAACTGCTTTCTTAAATTGTGTTAAATTGTACATCCTGCTCTAATGTAGAATCAGACATATCTTTTCTTCATTTTTCACAACGTTCTCTTCTGAAATAACAAAAAATATCCACTTTTAAGTCATTTTGTGAAACTAATTTGTATGATGTTGTTGCATAAGTTGCTGAAGTCTCTCTCTCTTTCTCTCTGTCTCTCTTTTTCACTCACTCACTCACTCACTCACTCACTCACTCACTCACTCACTCACTCACTCACTCACTCACTCACTCACTCACTCACTCACTCACTCGCACACACGCACACATGCGTACGCACTCACACAAAGCGCCATCTCCAGTCGTGATGCATTATTTATGAAGTTAGTCTGCACCTCCCATCCAGCACCACTATATGCAGCCTTTCTGTTTCTGTTTTTGTCTCTGTGACTCTCTCTGTCTGTCTTTCTCTCTCTCTCTGTCTGTTTGTCTGTCTCTGTCTGTCTCTCTCTCAGTCTGTCTCTGTCTGTCTGTCTGTCTGTCTGTCTGTCTGTCTGTCTGTCTGTCTGTCTGTCTGTCTGTCTGTCTGTCTCTCTGTCTGTCTGTCTGTCTGTCTGTCTCTCTCTCTCTCTCTCTCTCTCTCTCGCTCCCTCTCTCTCTCTCTCTCTCTCTCTCTCTCTCTCTCTCTCTCTCTCTCTCTCTCTCTCTCTCTCTCTCTCTCTCTCTCTCTCTCTCTCTCTCTCTCTCTCTCTCTCTCTCTCTCTCTCTCTCTCACATTGTATCTCTTCTGTAAATATTGTTCTTTGTTGAATGAGTAGTCTGACAATGCCAATCCAAACTAGGCACTCCTGTGTTTGAAAAGGCGTAATGCTTTTAGCTGCAGTCCTCGTACTGGATCTAATATATATGATCGTAGCGCTGCTGTAACTACAGACTCTGCAGACTGTTGCTGTGTGACTTTCACCTGTCTTCCTTTCCCTCCTCCCTCCTGCAGCCGCGGTGCCAGATGCGCTGGCTGACTGAAGCTCATAGTGGGGTGCTGAAATGCCTCCAGCTCATAGTGTCGGCTACCGGAAACTGAAGGGTGAGAGATTAAAATGCAGAGAGACCACCGCTGATTTTCTATGGCGCTTAAACATATGTGAATGAACCACCATGGAAGAGGAAGAAGACAATACTCTTGTAGCTGTTCATTATGCAGCTTTTTCTATGGATAATTGAGCAGAGTTGATGAGTGTCCCGCAGATGTTGGCATAAGTCATAAGTAAGTCATTTTCAATCAAAAATTAACTGTGGTAAAAATCAAGCAAGTCCAACTCATATCTTTACAACTTTCCAATCAGGGCAAGTCATCAATCATGGCCAGACAAGACACATCGCACTTCCTCCACGGCTTCGACATCAGCGCTCATTTTGTCGACATCAGGCTCCTCGGCGCCGGCGGTACAGGTCCGGTCCTGTCGGCCGTGGACCAGCACACCGGACGTCGTGTGGCTATCAAGAAGTTGGCCATGCGTGATGCCGTCTCGGTGAAGCACGCACTAAGAGAGGTGAAGATTACCCGCCGGCTGCGTCATGAGAATGTGGTCCGGGTATACGAGGTCCTGGCGCCACACGGACAACCGCCTGCCAGAGACCCTGCCCAGCTCAGCGCCCTGTATGTCATCCAGGAGTGCATGGAAACAGATTTGGCTCAGGTGCTGGAGCAAGGAGCACTATCGACAGGTACAAAAACTTTTCACTGCAGAAACAACAAAATAATCAAATACTTCTTGGCATAAACATGACTCAAGTCACAATCTCTACAGGTCACGCCACATTGCTGTTCTACCAGCTGCTGAGGGGCCTCAAGTTCATCCACTCGTCCAATGTGCTGCACAGAGACTTGAAGCCTGCCAACATCTTCATCAACACTGACCAACTGCTGCTCAAGATCGGAGACTTTGGCCTGGCCCGGATAGTCGACCCCCACTATTCTCATAAGGTAAGCTTAAACAAGCGCTCAATTGTTGTTTTGTGTTTGTGCTGAAAAGTGGCTAATTAAAACATATTTTTAAAAAAGGTTGCTAAATAAATGTAAAATTGTCCTATTACTTTTAGTAATCTTAAAATGACAATCACAAAGTTGCAAATCAATACTAATTGTAGGCTTTGCTAACTGTTCAAAAATAAACTTGGCTATATAATAAAGAAACAATGAATTTATGTCTGTTTTGTGGCATAATGTGAATAACAGGCTTGCATTGGTTTGAGTGACAAACTTAATATCTTTTTGACGAAACAATACGCTTGACTGCACATGCTAACCCTGTAGCTGATGTTAGTGCTAACACAATGTCCTGGCGATAAAAGGGGGTGACACAACAATACGTCATGGAAAATTCAAGTGTTATTTGTAAAAACACTGTCCACATTTAAAAAACTTAGCACTCCTGTTTATGTCCTTGTTAGTCTACCAATGTTGAACCCCTCTGATGTTGCCATGGTAACAATAACGACTCAATTCTACTTTTAAGGAGCCACATTATTTTTTAAGCTTCTATTCCAAGGACACTTTTTTTTTTCTCATTAATCTTTTGTAAATTGAACCCGATGAATCCGCTCTTGCTCTTGTTTAAACATGGCAGCTTTACTGGAATTTCTCTTGTGAAGTGAATACTTTTTATTCACTTTGGAGGCCATTAAACTCTATACTGTTATGGCAAGTTGTAATAAATCCACATTATTAGTGCTAAAATGATTTTTAGTATAAATTCCGTCACTTGGAAAACAGGATGTTTCTCTCATTGTTTGTGTGATATGTGAGCCGGCTAGGCTGAAGATGGCGGAATGTACCTATTGTAATGCAATTGTGAAGATATTATTCTGGTCCCTTATGCTGAGGTACTGAGACAGGAGATAAGGGATCCTCAGAATAAGGAGCATTGTGCTGAAATGACTCTGTGATAAGGGATAGTATTTCAAATGAAGCATCCGGCAAAAAAAAAAAAAAAAAAATCATTGTGGGCTTTTATGTTCTGTACTAACTCGTGGATTTGCTAGTAGTCTGCAGTGGTACTTAATAAAGTGTCCATACATAACCTGCCCAGTGTCGGGTTTTAGTACTAATCCTACCCCATGATCTGTTTGATCTACCTCAGTGTCAACAGAAATACTGTAACATTAGTCGAGCTTTGTGTGCATCTTTGAGTGTTTGTGTGCAAGTTGAAAGGTGATCTCTGTCCGTTCAGATCACGGGGGCAGAAGATCTGCTGGGTGCCACACAAGGGGGTATGTTTGCATAACGGGAGCAGAGGATAAATCAGGGCAAGGGGGTGAGAAATGTTTGGGCAGGAAGTTCAGTGGAGGGTGAAGCGTCAATATGGTCAAATGTTTACTCTTTCAAGAGATGTTTGTGTGCATCTACAGCGTTAGCTCTGCCCACAAATTATTCAAGAGCAAGGAAGAAAGGCGGAACAAGGAGAGTGTCTGTTGTAACGTCTCATTCATTGTTTTCTCACAGGGCTATCTGTCCGAGGGTCTGGTCACCAAGTGGTATTGTTCCCCACGTCTGCTCCTGTCCCCAAATAACTACACCAAGGCGATTGACATGTGGGCTGCAGGCTGCATCCTGGCTGAGATGCTCACTGGACGCATGCTCTTTGCAGGTATCATTGAAATTGTGCAGTGTTCATATGAGCGGACAGTTCTAGAGTCCTCGTCACCCATACATAGGAAGGGTCAGATTCAAACCCCCAACCTCCAAACTTGTCCATCAGGCTGCATTTTTTACAACTTCATTCAGTTCTTGACTATTTTAGTTTGCTCTCGGTCAGCCTCTCATGCTCAGAAGATTGCAAGTGGATTTTCAAAAGCTGTTTCCCTTAAAATGTACGATGAATGCCACTCCCATAATTCAAAACGACATTACACAAGGTGGCGTCTGTTGAGCGATTGTCTGTCCTCAACAGAGGAGGGTCGATATTCTCTGTGCAGTCTCGGTGATTGTGTGAGCAGAATACCAACGATGCAGAGTAAGTCTGCATGTTGTTCCTCCTCTAGCAGCTTATTTGACCTCCACCGGCCTGCTCGACACCACGGGGGAGCACATACGGCAGGAAGTGCTAAACTATTAGAGTCAAACACAGCTTTTATTTTCACCTAACACCGCAATCCGCAAAGCAGCTGAGGAATCGCTTTTTATTGCTTTTACTGTATTCATGTTTACCATTGGGAACCCAGTGCACTTTCTTCCTAATACACTGACGGCGATAACCTATAAAGGTGGTTGCAAACATACAGCTTGTGTGTGTGGGAAACCCTAATACCAGCAAATATTCATAATATACAATTATATTAGTAACTGCAGTATTATTTAAAGAGTACTCGATGGCTTGTTTTGGTGTAGCACTCTCTGCTGGTGTGGTGACGTCACTACAATAAACATGCTGGGGAAAGCCAGCTCTTTATCTCATTATCTAGCACAATCTAATGGGATTGGATTTATAAAAATAAAAAAATACAAAAAGAAAATTGGGATACAGCCAGAAACAAAATGAGTATTTCAAGAAATATGTTGGATTTTTAATATATATATTAAATTATATATTCGTTTTTTTGTATATAGAAATATACGCATATATTTTTTCTATGTATATATACATATACATACATGCATATAAAAATATACATATATATTATATATATATGTATTATATAATATGGATATAAGAAGTGATGGGTGACTCTTCCATTCAGGAGCTCACGAGCTGGAACAGATGCAGCTGATTCTCGACACTGTGCCAGTAATGAGAGACGAGGACAGACAGGACCTGCTACAGGTGCTTGCTTTCATTCTTGAATACAAAAATATCATAAGCATACAATGACGTTGTCCCATTTGCCTGTCCAGGTGATGCCTTCGTATATTAATCATGGCTGGAAAGTCAAGAAGCCGTTTTCTGTGCTGTTGCCTGAAGTGAATGCAGAAGGTGAGTGGAGTGACCAATAAATGAGTGAGATGCTTATGTATGTTGTGACTTGCTTTTTTGTCACGGATTTCCTCTCAGCTGTGGACTTCCTGGAGCAAATCCTGACCTTCAACCCCATTGACCGTCTGACGGCTGAGGCGGCGCTGTCCCACCCCTTCCTGCGCCAGTACACTTGCCCTGAGGACGAGCCCACCTCGTCACACCCCTTCCGCATTGAGGATGAACTGGAAGACAATCTTGTCATGGGACACAGTCTCAGCAACAGTCTGAGCCGGGCCTCCAGCATCCACTGGGACAGGTGACCCCTCCCGACATATTAACCATACAAAAACAAATCTAGAGATCAACTTTTTGTTGCTCTATTCTCAGCTTATCAACAGATGTGTGCTGGCCACAGTTAGGCGGGATCTGTGGATGCATGCCTTCCGGTCACATGACCTCAGATATTGAGAGCACGACAGAAGAAGAGGAAGTGCAGAGGGACCCGCGAGCCAGCTGCACCTCACTTCTAGAGGAGGCCCAGGTAGGATATGCCTCAACAATTCACATTTGTTGTGTTGAGTAGATTGATCCATAAAATATCAACATGATATTTTACAATTTGAGGTTCATTCAAGACTTTAAATTGTCCAATAAGTGACAGTAGAGTAATTATTGAAATACACCAAATAATTGTATGTCATATTTGGTACCAAAATTCATCTTCAAAATGGCACAATTAAATAAATACTTGGCAAAACAACAACTCATTTACTATATTTCCCATTCCTTCAAGGTGGACCCACGTAAATATTCGCACAGCAGCTCCGCCGAACGCTACCTGGAGCACTCCCACTCCTCTCTGGACCGGGTTTGCGGTTTCAGCGATCTGGATTGCGGCCGCTCATGCGACTACAAGGTGGGCTCGCCGTCCTATCTGGACCGGATCGCGTGGCGGGATGGCAAACCTCTGCACTACTCGGAACCCCGCCTCATTCTGGATCTGTCTCACTGGAAGCGCAACACAAGCAGCCCGCCGGAGCCCCTTCATCCGCTCGGTGGAAGCGTGGAGGACGTGAGAGAGATAAAAGTGGAAGACCAGGTTGCAGGAACTGGGACGGGGGATTTATTTCAAGAGATCTCCCGCTGGGTGGAGAGCACCCAATCCCGTCTGGACTCACCCAGTCCGAGTCCATCTCTGGAGCGGGACTCCTGCTACCCCTCCTCCCCACCTCTCCCGCTGTCCCCCACAGTGGAGCCTCATCACGTCACCAATGAGGACAGCCCCTTTCCGCCCATCACCCCTCCATCTCTTTGCTCCCTCCATCCCTCCACTCCCACCTCTCCTATTCTTCCTCCTGAAACTCTCTCCACTACCACCACCTCCAAATGCTCAGACGTCCAACCCGACGAGTCGCTTCCCGTGAAGCAGAAAGAACGCTTCTTCGACTTGGACGTGTTCATCGCCCGAGCGTTAAAGCTGTGCCGACAAACTAAGGAGAAAGTTGACGGGAAAGGGCGGCGGGAGGAGAGCAAACAAGTGAGCATCAACTGAAGGTTTTTATCTTTGAACTTTCTTTCCTAGTACTGCAGTGTTCCCCCTCGTGGTTCATCGTTTATTCCACGTGAACTTTTTTAGCTGTATAGATTTGTTGAATTGCATCTTATGTGCATTTGCAGTGCAATGCTTCACCTTTTTAGTCTCATAGAACTATTTTGCAATACACAGCACAAAACAACAAACTTTAACAGAACTCCTGATGGAAACAACACATTTGAACAACACAAACCCTTCATAATATTATTAGAAATGCTAATTTTATGCATCTCACGCTCATACGAAAAGACATTCTAACAAGGTTAATAATCATGCTGACGTGTGCCTAACCCTGAAATGAGTTTCATATGCTATATCTTTTTCTCCAAGGGTGCAATAAAGATTATTATTATTTACTATAACTTTGGTCCACAAAACACATACATTCAGTGTAAAAATTGATAAAGAGAAAACAAGTTTTATTTACAGTAGACATACAGCACGTTTGAACTCACAAGCACAGTTGGTATTGTTGGATTTCTATTTTCTGTTAAATATTCAGTAAGGTGCTGCAGTCAACTAATCTCACTGACTATTCCGGTCCAATGAGCACATTTTGTTTTTTTTCTGTATACTTTCCACAAAACCAGCAATAACGTCTCACGCACACAAATTGAACACATGGTTACTGAGCTCCTTTTCTATTAAATGAAGAAATGCAGCAATCGTACGTGCCTCTGTACAGCTCAATGCTTCCCAGCTTGCTGAATGTAAACACTGACCCCAAATCGCAATCTGCATGCCTTGAGAGTAATGCAAATATGTTTAACTTCACGTGTCCTTCCTGCAGGCTTTTTCTACTCTTTCATTTTGGTAAATAGGTTTGAATGCTAAGTGCTGATTGTTTTTGCAACTTTTTGTTGGGAAAATAATAAAAATAATACAAAACAGTTGCTAAGTATTTGTTTTTTATTTCAATATTTAAAACTGAAATATGCAAACATACATTGGAATATTTCTGCTGTGTTCGAGTGAAGGTGAAATTGTTTGCTCAGGGACCAGTTTTTTTTTTTAAATATATGTTGTGTATGTAGTGCTATATATATGAGATAATTACAATCATAAAATGAATAATAACACTTATTTTATCAAATTTCATTTAATGTTAAATACACACATTTATCTTTCCTTTTATTATTTACAATAAATCAGTCAAAATTGGGGCCATACCGTGCCCAAAATTTTACGGTAGAATGACGTCATCCTGTGGGTAATTTAAAAAAAGGCGATGCGTATATTGTCAGTTACGGTAAACGTAAGGATGGAACCCCGTCTTCTGATTGGCTGAGCGCGCAAGTTCCTCTCGACTGCGAATGCCAATCTTCTTTCTCTCAGTTAGTGATGTGCATTCCAGTTCTTTTAAGAGAACTGAATCTTTAGAATCAGTTCACTCAAAAGATTTGTTCACAAGAATCGTTCACCGAATCGTTTGCTACACTTTCTTATTTATTTATTTATTTATTTATTTATTTATTTATTTATTTATTTATTTATTTATTTATTTATTTTTACCTCGTGTAGTGTACCTATTGAAGTGTCCATGAGGTCTACCTAATCACAGTCCACTTCATTAGGGAAAAAGCTTAAGTGAAAGTTAGTACCACACCCGCCTTCACCCCCACCTCCTGATTGGCTGTTTGATCTGTGACGTCATTCGGACACTCCATTAGGCACACTGCCATTTTCAGGTGTACCTAATCACGGGCCACTTCATTAGGGAAAAATCATGGTCAAAGGTCACAGGTGTCAAGCTGTAGTCCTCGGGGCGGCATTCCAACATGTTTTCCAAGATTCCCTCGTTAAGTGCACCTGCGTGAAAAGTTTTAGCTCCTGCAGGAAGTGATTTGTTCACTCTCGTTCACTGAAAGAAATTCATTTTGTTTGAACGAATCGTTCACTCACGGAGCCAACACTACTCTCAGTGCATCTGTAGCCTCTGCTGCCTACGGAGGACTCAACGAAGCCGCCGTTTGAGTTACTGGAAATATGCTCCTGAAAAATTCACACTTTCAACTAACATCGTTTGCATAGATTCTCAAAACTAGGTAAGTCGTCCTATAAAAACGTGCATCACTGAAAAACTTGACAAGAGTTGTGAGAGGGAGGCGGCGGGTTGAATGTCAGTCTCTGACGTGCTTTTGCGTCAATTCAACAGGCCTTTTTATAAACACGTATATCATTCATTCATTTTAAAAAATAGCTTCTTTTAAAGGTCCACCGTCTGTTCTGCTAACACGTATGGGTTTTATCGCTGTGACAGGCGGCTAAGTTCGCCACTTAGCTCGCTAGTGCGGCTCCATTCATTTTGAATGACCGCGTGAGCTTCTTTATAATGTACTGTACTACACTGTCTTGTACTGTACTAAAGAGAAACTTAACGCCCTGCTTCCGTCTTAGTTACACATTAAACATAGAGGTGACAGTCAAAAGTCGCCACCCATGTCCTTTAAAAGCATCGTTACGAATAGTCCTGTATTATTGGATGAATGGGCCTTTTCACGTGACACTGATCTTGCCCCTGACATCATAAAACTTCAAACATGAAAGCATGTCAATGTGTTAGTTATTGTGTTTCTGTGTGCACTATAACGCGATATGATGATTGTTATCAGCAAAATATTGAACAGGCTCATCGAAACCTTGTCCGATTACATTAGCTCGGGGTCAATAAACACATGAGCCTGAAAGGTTATAAATAGAAATACAGAATACTGTCAGAAGGTGGCACCAAAGCTAATAGGAAAGTAGTAATTGGTGTCAAGGAAGTATGTTATAGTGATACAGCAGCTGCTGAGCAGTAGCTTTGTTCTCAATCAGGAAGTGAAATAGAAATCGGTCACGTCAGCCCAGACTCGAAATTGCTTAGGTATTTCCTTTGATTATTATTATTATTTGTCTGCAAAGTTCAAGTCACAGGCACAAAGCCCTCAATTCTCAAATGAGGTCAGCAAAATATTAGAAAGCACCTACTCCTTCCTGTTTGTAATGTGATCCTTTCCTTCTTCCTTCATGTGGGGCAGCAGTCAGATGAGGATTATTATGTCCATCTCTCAAAGCTTTGTATTTAACACACGCCAAATCACTGACGTCAACATGCAGATTAAAGACCTTCGAGTTTCTAATCCTTGTCTGTGTGAATTGTCTCTTTTGACTGCGTTTTAATGAAAACTTTGACTTTGTACAAGTAGTATACTGTGGATAATGTTAAAATAAGTAATAAATCACTAATTGTGATTTCTGAAACATCTAATACAATAATTTTAGACGCCGTTAAAGAGGAAAACAATTCCATTCATCCATTCTCTGTACCACTCATTGTTTATTTTATTTTTTTAAAAGCACAGGTATATTCTATTCAAAACAACATGGACTCCTTCCTAATTTCCTCTGCAGCCATTTTAGGCAATCGCTGGACCTGCATTGCTGCAAAGGACCGCATTAAAACATCTCCAGAACATGATGACACTTTTATTTCCTGATTTCTTGGGCGGCCCCTCTCGGGCGTTGCCTCATCTCCAAAGTAACGTCTCACTTCCCCCTTCCTCTCTCACTCTCTTTCCTGTGTTTCCATTCAGCTTGTCGGCTCCCTGACTGCGGACGGTCCATCATGTTGTCGCGGCTGAGGAGTAGCTTTTCCTTGAGGCCTGCCTTCGTGCCTGCCTGCAGATGGGCGCACACCAAAGAGAAGGGCAAACCGTTAATGCTCAACCCCCGCACCAATAAAGTAAGTCAGCTTGAAACGTGTACAGTATATTGTCTCATAATGAGCATATGGTTATTGTGCGACAGAGTGAAAAACAATCACTGTACATGCTGTCATACTATACAGAAGAAATGGGTTACACTGTAGTGGAACTAAAATGTCTCCATTACAATTGTAATTTATTGTCAATTTTTGATGCTATACATTAGTATCCTTTTTTTATTTTATAGTTTTATTTTAATGCTCCTAATTGACAAGTAATCAATCATCAAATTAATCAACAACTATTTTGATAATCGAGTAATCATTTAAAGCCATTTTTCACCTTTCACCATTCATTAATTTCTGTATTTATTCGTCAGCCACAATTTCAGACCTTACACAGTTTTGTTGATGAGTCATGTTGTGAATTTGAATTGCTCACTGGCCGTCTTTGTGAATGGGCTACAAAATGGTCTCTGTAATGTGGCAGGAACATCATAAATGAAGTCTGGTCTCACTCTGTGCCGGTTATTCCCAACTGAGAACTCACCAGAAGTGTTAAGCTAAAAATAGACATTCCAACCTTACCCGCAAACAGGTCCCTCACCCACTGTGCTCAAGTCTGGCAATGTTGCTACATCACGTTTAAGCAAAGTCACACTCCACCTAATACTTTTTCACTATAGTGACTAAACTCGCGAGGAAAACCGTTCCATCAGCATGACTTTGCGATTTGCAGAGGATTCCCCTCCCACTGTACATGTTCAAACATAAGGAGCCTCAGATGTTATAAATTAGTGTGTGAAGGAAGGCCCTGCATATAGCCACATTCATGTACGCACATCACACATATCCGCCCGCACCTTGCCATGTGCCTTTTCTCTCCTTCATTGGCTTGCTGCAGACAACGCCCCTCTAAGTGGAGGCAGGCATCTTTTGTTCAAGTTCCAGCGAATCCTTAAGCCACGTGTCTGTTAGTGTGGAATCAAATATTTGAAGAATGACACTGATACAATTATCTCCAGACAGGCTCTGGTAAATGTGAAGGAACGCCACGCCGAATGTTGCCAGTGTATTTGTCTCATAGTTGCCGCTTTGTGCGTTTCCCCAGGGAATGGCCTTTTCTTTACAGGAGCGACAGATCTTGGGCTTACATGGCCTGCTGCCTCCTAAAGTAGAAACGCAAGACCTCCAGGCCATGCGATTCCAGAAGAATCTCAAGAAAATGACAGATCCCCTTGAAAAGTAAGGACATGTTGCATGATTGGAGGAAAAAAAAAATCCCAAATCTATTTTATACTCAAATTTTTAACCATGCAGGTACATTTATCTGATGGGCATCCAGGAGCGAAACGAGAGGCTCTTCTACCGAGTGCTGATGGAAGACATCGAGGAGCTGATGCCCATCGTCTACACTCCCACCGTCGGACTGGCCTGCACGCAGTATGGACATATCTTTAGACGACCCAAGTAAGGTCACACCGGGGTGGGCAACATAGTTCACTTCTTCTTCTGAAGTCTTTCATTGACATACTATTTTGCACATTTATTTACGTTCAAATTTTTTAAGCCGTCAGCCCATTCCAAAATCCCACGACAAGGTTTTGTAAGTGTAATTGTTTCTCTCATAGAGGCTTGTTCATTTCCATTCTGGATAAAGGACACATCCGCTCCATCTTGGACAACTGGCCAGAGACCAATGTGGCCGTGAGTGTCTTCTCGTAAAGCTTTTAGAAATTCTCAGAGGGAAGGAAGTTACATATTAACCAACGCTTGGCTCTCGTAGGCAGTCGTGGTGACTGACGGCGAGCGTATTTTGGGCCTGGGGGACCTGGGCGTCTATGGCATGGGAATCCCCGTTGGCAAACTCTGCCTGTACACTGCGTGCGCCGGCATCAGACCTGAGAGGTGCCTGCCCGTCACCATTGACGTCGGCACAAACAACGAGGTGAGAAGGCGTGCCGTTAAATCCCAAGCCGTAAAATGGAATCATTCCCTCCATCCCTGTGCTCGCCTCCCAACCAGACTCTCCTCAAGGATCCGCTCTACATGGGCTTGTACCAGAGGAGAGACCGCTCTCAGGCTTACGACGACCTCATCGACGAGTTCATGGAGGCCGTGGTGGACAAATATGGGCAGGACACGCTGATTCAGTTTGAGGATTTTGGGAACCACAATGCCTTTCGCTTCCTCAGGAAGTACAGGGAGAAGTACTGCACCTTCAATGATGACATCCAAGGTGCAATAATTTGGCACGAAATACATTTTGTACTTCTAATTTAGATACACTATAGTGAGAGAGAAACAGGATTTTGATTCTCGTGTGTCTCCTGGATATACAGAGCAGTGCCCCCGTGGGTCCCCTTCCGCCCATGTTGTACATGAGGAAACAGTTTATGCAATAGTCATCCTGTTTATAAGATTAATCTATATTTCTGGGATGTTTCTTCTTGTAGGCACCGCAGCTGTGGCGCTTGCTGGTCTGCTTGCAGCTCAGAGAGCCACTGGGAAGCCCATCACAGACCACAGAGTGCTTTTTCTCGGAGCCGGAGAGGTAAAATTCACCACTTGGTCTTGTTAGTGGTTTTTATTAGGTTGATTTTTTTTTTTGTAGTCATTTTGTACTTACTGTCACGTCCGTAGGCTGCTCTCGGCATCGCAAACCTGATTGTCATGGCCATGATGGAGTCAGGCATGTCGCAGGCGGAAGCCAGGGAGAAGATCTGGATGTTCGACAAAGACGGCTTACTCGTTAAGGTCGGCAAAGTCAATAAGGATGAGCAGAAGCTGTCTGTGTTTCTTCCTGTCTGGCTCAATGAAGTTATCACTTTGAACAATTCGTCAGTGGTATTGACTGGCTCCACTGTTTGTGTCTTCAGGGAAGGCTGCAGGCAACGGACATCAACCAGGAAGCATTTGTTCACGACAGTCCTGGGAACGTTCAAAGCTTTTTGGATGCTGTCAACACCATCAGACCAACAGCTATCATCGGTAAGACCATGGCACAGAAGATGATAGCTCAGACTCGAACTTGAAACGTTTATCTTGTTCACTGTCAGGCGTAGCGGGAGCCGGTCGACTGTTCAGCCACGATGTCATCAAGGCCATGGGTGCCCTGAACGAGCGACCCATCATCTTCGCCCTGAGCAACCCCACCGTCAAAGCAGAATGCACCGCCGAGGACGCCTACACGCTTACAGATGTACACGATTTGTGGTTTTGTGATTAACGTATGAAAAGTACAGTGAACCCTTGCATATTAGCTCTTTGGCATTCTGGAATTTGCTTCTTCATGGAATTTGTTTTTGAAAAAAAAAAAAAATCACCTGCTCAGGCTTTGTAGCATTTCTAGGCAATTACAAAGCGTTTTGTGCATGCCTCAATTACATGTAAATTTTTCTTAATTTGCAGAATTCTTAAAATAGTGGGGGTTCATTGTATGTGAGTTTATTGGGATTCTAATAAGATAACATACACACACACAGGGTAGATGTCTTTTTGCCAGCGGTAGTCCATTTGGACCTGTGACGCTGAGTGATGGACGAGTCCTCACTCCAGGACAAGGCAACAACGCTTACATCTTTCCGGGTGAGCAACACAACGGAAATGCGTTTTTTTTTTGTGGGGTTTTTTGGTTTGTTTTTTTTCTTTTTTTTCTTTTTTTTGTTGAGTCATGATATTTTTCTGACTGATAGGTGTGGCTCTGGCTGTCATCCTGAGCGGCGTTCGCCATATCAGTGACACGGTGTTCTTGGAGGCTGCCAAGGTCTGTCATTATCATACATAACTTTGATAAGCATGTTATATTCTTGGTTATAGTGGCTTGGACAAAAGCTGTTGAAAACCCCTGTGTTAGGCCACCGCCTCTATTCTTATGTTGACGTACGTCTGTTGCCATAACATTGAAAAACATCACACAACGTGTGTTGCTGACACTAAATTATGAATTAAGATGTACAATTTTAAGCAACTAGCATCATACGGTTCTAATATTTTGAGCAGCTTGATATTGCAACTTTATTAAAACTTCAGTAAATGAATATTAATACAGGAAAATATATTGATACATTGAGTTGGCCGTTTACAAAGTGACTACTGACTCTGTGGCTTTTAGCAAGCCAGCAGTTTTTCCGGTAGTCGTGGTTCACATGCAGTAAGTTGCACTGTTGTTCTTGCAGACTCTGGCAGATCAGCTGAGCGACAAAGAGCTGGAAGAAGGCCGACTGTACCCACCTCTGTCCAACATCCGAGAAGTTTCTCTCCAGATGGCTGTCAAGGCAAGACAAAGACGCATTTTCTAGAATCGCACTATACAAACATATCTTTTTGTTCATGTACCTTGACTCATCAAAAATTGAAAGCGTCTTGTTCTCTCATAGCTGCAGCGTAGATTGTTGTCTGACAGAAGACTTTTAGTTGCTTGTTATGACGCGCTCTCAAATTGACGTTTGTATGCAGGTGGTGGAGTACGTGTACGCCAAAGGCATGGCGTTTCGCTACCCGGAGCCTGTGGACAAGAACGCCCTTGTGCACGCCACTGCGTGGAACACAAACTACGACTCCTTTCTACCTGACACCTACGACTGGCCTGGGGTCAGCTTCAGCCCCCAGTCTAAGAACTAGAAATACACTCACCCCTCCTAACCTTCATTCATTAGAAGCACGTCGCAAAGGACAAGTGAACATGTATTGTGTTACATTACAGCTGCCATGTGACAGTATGGGCATTTTACTTTGCTTGCCTCTATAACCAATACGTTCAACACTTGCATCCTCTAGTGGTGCAAAAGGGCAGCACACAAAGATGAACTGGCATTCATCCACACACATTTTTAGCAGATTAGTCATTTTCAAAATTTAACTTACTACACAAAATGAGGAAAAAAAAAAGTCAAAATGTGTAGGGTACCTGAGATGACCAACACAACGATTTGTGATTGTAAATCTTAACATATGTATGTAGTTATTCCAAATTGATTAGGAAACAAATATTTATGACAGCACTGAAATATATTTTGCACGTGAAATCATGTCAAACAAGTGAAATTAATTCACTCCAAAAAGGAAAAAGTGATTTATGTACCAAGCAGCTCGAGCAAACCCCATGTGTCTCACATCTTTGCTGTTGTATGTTGTTTAGAGCACTCCTTTAAATGATTTACCATAACTAAAACCGTAGGTCAGTATTGCCTGCTTTAGTCCTTTTTTTGTTTGCACAATGCAAGTTGTTGTCTTTAATGTTTTTGTGTGTGTTATGTTACGGCCCCTCTCAGCAAACTTGACAATACAAACGATAAGTCTACTTTAAAAGTACACAAGCATTTACTTACTTATCTTGCTGGGAGTGGTCTTGAAATGCACTATTTCTTCTCATTTACACTCTTGAAAAAAGTGTCATTGTTTTTAACCTGTTTCAGCATGTTAGCTTTTATCTGTACTTGGTAGATTTTACAACGCGGTCATTTTTGCAAAATCAATATAGTGAAATATGACCTGTTTTGTAGGTCTATTTTTCTAATTTCTTGTAGTACGTTTTCAGATGTTTTGTACCCAAAAAGCTTTATTTATTTTTTCATGTTGCTGCACAATTTAGTCACTATGATCTGGCTCACACACTGGATGGATACAGATGCATAAAAATAAGTGTGATAAATCTACTATTTTAATAACTTGATGTTTAGGAGATTTTCAAATTAAAGGACCGCTTTCAACACTGTTTTAATCGATTGTTATCATCTACAATGATGGTAAATAGCTGCTAAATGTTTAATTAACAAAGCAAGTTGTCAAGTTTGTCTTGTGTTAAATGTTGGATTCCGAATGCAGCTTTTCTTGTTATATTGCATGTAGTCTGTTTAAAATTAATTTATTAAAGCTTAAGTATGACGGTAATAGAGTCTACTGTTGAAAGATGTTTTTCTGCAGATGGAAGTAATTTTAAGTCAAATTGTCATCATGTGGACCTTGACATGTCACCAGCTCAAAAAATACAATCAATAAATATTCCCCAGAATTGTAGTAATTTATTTTTGTTTGAGCTTTTCCTACTTTTGAAATACACATTTGTGGTTCATATTCAAATAATATTTTCTGCAAGACTTTTTTTTTTTCAACTTTTTATTCAAACACAAACACATTCGGTATAATAACACCAACTGCAATCCAACAAATACAAAATTAAAACATCAATGTTGGCATAACGTGTCGGCTGACATAGCAGCAACGCTGTCTGTCATTCACTCGTGACTCTTCGCGAACTAACCTGAAAATGGCGATGTACCTAATAAAGTGTCCGAGGGATGTCACAGATCAAACAGCCAATCAAAAAGTGGGGGTGAGGGCGGGTGTGGCACTTTTCACTTTCATTTAAGCTTTGACCATGATTTTTCCCTAATAAAGTGGCCTGTTATTAGGTACACTTGAAAATGGAGGTGTACCTAATGGAATGTCCGTGTGATTCCCTCGTTAAGCGCACCTGCGTGAAAAGTTTTAGGTCCTTTTGAACGTGAAAGTGGCTAAAAGTTTTCACGCACCTGCACTTAACGAGGGTCACTTGGAAAACATGTTGGAACGCGGCCCCGAGGACTAGAGCTTGACACCTGTGACCTTTGACCATGATATTTCCCTAATAAAGTGGCCTGTTATTAGGTACACTTGAAAATGGCGGTGTACCTAATGGAGTGTCCGTGTGATTCCCTCGTTAAGCGCAGGTGCGTGAAAAGTTTTAGCTCCTTTTGAACGTGAAAGTGGCTAAAAGTTTTCACGCACCTGCACTTAACGAGGGTCACTTGGAAAACATGTTGGAACGCGGCCCCGAGGACTAGAGCTTGACACCTGTGACCTTTGACCATGATATTTCCCTAATAAAGTGGCCTGTTATTAGGTACACTTGAAAATGGCGGTGTACCTAATGGAGTGTCCGTGTGATTCCCTCGTTAAGCGCAGGTGCGTGAAAAGTTTTAGCTCCTTTTGAACGTGAAAGTGGCTAAAAGTTTTCACGCACCTGCACTTAACGAGGGTCACTTGGAAAACATGTTGGAACGCGGCCCCGAGGACTAGAGCTTGACACCTGTGACCTTTGACCATGATATTTCCCTAATAAAGTGGCCTGTTATTAGGTACACTTGAAAATGGCGGTGTACCTAATGGAGTGTCCGTGTGATTCCCTCGTTAAGTGCAGGTGCGTGAAAACTTTTAGCTCCTTTTGAACGTGAAAGTGGCTAAAAGTTTTCACGCACCTGCACTTAACGAGGGTCACTTGGAAAATATGTTGGAACGCGGCCCCGAGGACTAGAGCTTGACACCTGTGACCTTTGACCATGATAGTTCCCTAATAAAGTGGCCTGTTATTAGGTACACTTGAAAATGGCGGTGTACCTAATGGAGTGTCCGTGTGATTCCCTCGTTAAGTGCAGGTGCGTGAAAAGTTTTAGCTCCTTTTGAACGTGAAAGTGGCTAAAAGTTTTCACGCACCTGCACTTAACGAGGGTCACTTGGAAAACATGTTGGAACGCGGCCCCGAGGACTAGAGCTTGACACCTGTGACCTTTGACCATGATATTTCCCTAATAAAGTGGCCTGTTATTAGGTACACTTGAAAATGGCGGTGTACCTAATGGAGTGTCCGTGTGATTCCCTCGTTAAGTGCACCTGCGTGAAAACTTTTAGCTCCTTTTGAACGTGAAAGTGGCTAAAAGTTTTCACGCACCTGCACTTAACGAGGGTCACTTGGAAAACATGTTGGAACGCGGCCCCGAGGACTAGAGCTTGACACCTGTGACCTTTGACCATGATATTTCCCTAATAAAGTGGCCTGTTATTAGGTACACTTGAAAATGGCGGTGTACCTAATGGAGTGTCCGTGTGATTCCCTCGTTAAGTGCACCTGCGTGAAAACTTTTAGCTCCTTTTGAACGTGAAAGTGGCTAAAACTTTTCACGCAGGTGCACTTAACGAGGGTCACTTGGAAAACATGTTGGAACGCGGCCCCGAGGACTAGAGCTTGACACCTGTGACCTTTGACTATGATATTTCCCTAATAAAGTGGCCTGTTATTAGGTACACTTGAAAATGGCGGTGTACCTAATGGAGTGTCCGTGTGATTCCCTCGTTAAGCGCAGGTGCGTGAAAAGTTTTAGCTCCTTTTGAACGTGAAAGTGGCTAAAAGTTTTCACGCACCTGCACTTAACGAGGGTCACTTGGAAAACATGTTGGAACGCGGCCCCGAGGACTAGAGCTTGACACCTGTGACCTTTGACCATGATATTTCCCTAATAAAGTGGGCTGTTATTAGGTACACTTGAAAATGGCGGTGTACCTAATGGAGTGTCCGTGTGATTCCCTCGTTAAGTGCAGGTGCGTGAAAAGTTTTAGCTCCTTTTGAACGTGAAAGTGGCTAAAAGTTTTCACGCACCTGCACTTAACGAGGGTCACTTGGAAAACATGTTGGAACGCGGCCCCGAGGACTAGAGCTTGACACCTGTGACCTTTGACCATGATATTGCCCTAATAAAGTGGCCTGTTATTAGGTACACTTGAAAATAGCGGTGTACCTAATGGAGTGTCCAAGTGACCTCACAGATCAAACAGCCAATCAGAAAGAGTGAGCGGTGGGCTATAGTATATAGTATAGTTTACCACTGAAAAGGTGGTACACTTGCACAGCCCCCCAGTCAAGGATGATTTATTATGTTAAGTTTGACATCAGAGCACAATGTTGACGTTCAAAAGTCCTCAGGGGCATTTGAATTTTGTTCTCCACACCCATTCCTTATGTATCTAGAAAGTTGATCATGTTATAAATGCATGATGCCCTGCTGCAGGGTTGGTATGAAGCCTTGGACCGCCACCATGTCAAGTTGGTTCCGAGGAACCAGTTAACACAAGTGGGTCAGATCGAGAACCCGCGCCGGGTTTAGTTTTGGGTATAATGAAAATCATCCTTGAACTTGCAATGTGTCACGATAGCATAGTGGTTAGGGCAGTGTCAAGTGAAATGCTCTGATTTTTTTTGGGTCAGGGGTTCAAATCCCGTTTATGACTTTTCTTTTTCTTTTTTAAGTGTTTGCTATTTCTTGGAGCCAGTCGGAAACAAAAACGAGACGTTTCGTTCAGCGTTTTTATTGAGAATTTGAATAGTTTTGCAGTCAGGCAAGTTCCAAGTCACTTGTGAGGAGTCTGCAGTCGCATAACACAAGACTGCGCAACTCGCTTTAACATAACAGTCGTAACTCGAGACAGGGAGCAAGGTTACAAAATCTTACCAATTTTACCTGGGAGCAACTTGACATGTAACACTGGCAGTGAGCTATCCTAAGGTTACGAACGCACGCTCCACCAAAGCCTGTCGTCATCTTTAGGCGACGAGTGTCGGCGTCGAACAAGGAAGTAAATAAAGCTATGCATTTCAGGCGACTTAAATAAATCAAGAAAAAAAACGAAAAAGACGCGAATTTAGCTGCTATGACCATGGACGTGACTTTCCTGGGGACGGGCTCGGCTTACCCGTCCCCTCACCGTGGCGCATCGGCTCTGGTGCTGCGGAGTGAGGGCGACTGTTGGTTGTTTGATTGTGGAGAAGGGACGCAAACTCAGCTGATGAAGAGCCAGATACGAGCCGGTCAGTCCTTGTCGATCTACTAAACTATTACAATGACCATTACTAGCTATTCGCAGAACCTAAAAGAAAAAAAAATGGTGTCCTGTGTGTCTTAGGTCGCATCAGCAAGGTTTTTATCTCTCATCTTCACGGAGACCATCTGTTCGGTCTTCCAGGCCTCCTCTGCACCATCAGCCTCAACTTGACCTCCGACCCTCAGCCAGGTGTCAAATGCGTGGATGTATTTGGACCCCGCGGTCTCCGTCACTTCCTGCGGGTGACGCTGGGCCTGACGGGCTCGCAGCTACTCTTCCCTTACGCCGGTGAGCCTGTGGCGAATTTCACTTACCATCAATCATATTCTGAGTAGTGCTCCGTGTTTACAGTTCATGAACTGGAGCCCACACAAGACCAAAGTCCAGAGGAGGGTCAGCTCAGTCTTGAGGTTTGTTTTCTGGATATATTTTATTCAAGTTATTGGCAATGTTTGCACTGTGCAGTAAATGTGTTTTTTGTTTGTAGCTGACAGCAGAGCGCAGCCCTCCCCTCCCTCAGGAGCGTCCTGGTAGAAACATCTCATTGGACGTCTCGTCCGAGACTTACTTCCTGTTTGAAGATGACAAGTTTGTGGTGAAAGCCTTCAGGTTGTTCCATCGTGTTCCCTCTTTCGGATTCTGCGTGCAAGAACGCGATCGTCCCGGAAGACTCAAAACGGAACGACTCCAACAACTTGGTACGCTGTCAACGCAGCAGACGCAACTTGAGGTACACTTGTGTCGCATCCAACACAACAGTGAAGCTCAAACGTTTTGCACAAAGTGCCACATAAAAAATACTTTCAGTATCACCATCCAGTAGCACAAGTGTTCTCACATTTAGCAGTTCAAGATGTCAATATTTGGTTGGTTGTGCTCCTCAGGCCTGAAGCCAGGTCCTCTGTACGGGCGCCTCAAAGCGGGTCACCAGGTTCAACTGGAAAACGGGCGAGTGATTTTACCTGACGAAGTTCTAGAAGAGGACATCCCCGGGAGGAAGGTGTGCATCCTGGGAGACTGCAGCTCAGTACCGGGCGGCGGTCTCGCCGTCTGCCGGGGAGCCGACCTTCTGGTCCACGAGGCCACACTGGGGGAGACGCATGGCGACAAGGTGGTGGAGCACGGGCACAGCACGCCCGGCATGGCAGCGGCGGTGACTCGGGCCTGTGGGGCTCGGAAGCTCGCCTTGTATCATTTCAGCCAGAGGTACAAACCTGAGAAACTTTGCCAAGATGGAGACGATGACGTCTCGGAGCTTCGACGTCAGGCTGAAGAAGTTCTCCGAGGTGATGACGTGGAGGTCATTTTGGCCGAGGACTTTCTCACCATTGACATTCCTCTTCGCAGAACTAAATCATCTACATTATGAGAACAGGTCACTTCATGTGGAAGTCTTCAAGGTGGAAGCACATTGCAAGCATGATGGGAGAAACTTAGAGACGGCACCTCAGCATTTATCTGTTATTGTTAAGGTTCTCTGAGTTTTAAAAAAAAAATAAAAAATTAATACACTCAAACGTTGCATTACTTTTCATTTTTTTCATGTACAGCAAATGAAAATATCAATGTTCCCCGCTGGGTCTTTTTCCAGAGCTTTTATTTCTGGATCTGTATGTACACAAGGTATTAAAGTACAACAGAAAATACAAAAAACGTTTAACAAAATGAGTGAGAAGAGAGCGCAAACATCGACAACAAAAAGAAAAACCTGAATGTCTATGTACAATTCTTAGAAACAATAAAGATAACTTCTGTTCTGGAACATTTCTCATAGTGATGCCTTTTTGATTGTCTAAAATTCTGGATATATATTTTCTTCTGTAGGAGTTATTATTCACAAAGGTATTACTTTTATTTGTAAAATGACTTGAAAAAAACAAATATAAAATTTGATTTGCTTCATGCCGGCTTCCGCACACACACACAGACACACACACAATAAAATATCACATTTTTCCAGAGTTCACAGGGTGGTGGGAAAAAATACCACTTCGAAAATGGCCTTTTACATTCTGACAAGTGTTTGTACAAACCACAGAGCAAAATAATAAATAGCACTGCACCGCACCACCTACTGCATTTTCTTTAGACAAAAAAAATACAAAAAAACAAAAGTACAAAATGTCACCTCCCAAAGAGCAGCAGCCATCCCTTTACCGTTGAGACAAATACAGGAAGTTTTTTTTTTTCTCTCTCCCTTCTTTTACTTTAACCAGAATAATCGACAAGGCATTTGGGGGTCCGGCATGCGGTGGGTGAAGAAGCCTTTCAGAGCCTCTTCACTTAACTTGGGGTGGGGGGAGAAGCATACTACTATACAGTGGAATTAATGGTCAACAATTCTATTTGGAGTCCAACGTTTTGCATTTCAAAAGAAAATTATCGCCTGAGCATCTTGTTTTTTTTTCTTTGCTTTTTCTTGTAATGCCACATTTGTAAAAATAACCAAAGGCAGCCCCGAAAACTTAATGATTTTTTGACAAGTTTGAATCAGGGGCAGATCTCAGTTTATGTGGTTCCCAAACTTTTTGCATTCCACATTAGAGGTTCCACTGTATAGAATATGAAAAGGCCAAACAATCCCAGGTAATGATGCACAAAAAAAAAAAAAAAAAAAACAAAAAACCTCTGTACATATCTACAATACATGGCCATTTTAAAACAATATAAGCTTTGTATGCACACAAATGGACAATTAGAGGTCAGGTCATTAGACTTTTTAAAGGCTACTTGCTAATTCTTATTTACATCAATGTCATGGAAAGCATGAATGAATTGCTCCAAGTGCATGTTGAACTGCAAACGCACACATATGCGCACACGCACACACACATAGTGTCATGTGCAGCCCCTGAAATGAACCTTTTGTGTAACATAATGCATAGATACGTATAGACCCCCGTGCTAAAACATGGTATGCTACAAAAAACACTTTCTGCTACACGGCCAACATTCCAGCCGCGAGCACAACATAAACACACACACACATAGCAATGCGGCATCAAAGTTAATACTGACATTTTTAGAAAATAATACCCAAAATAACAAAATAGAAAGTGGACATGTGTGAAAAGAAACGAAGTGTCGATACTTAAAATGATAAAATTAGTCACTTAACATTGCAATTGCAAAAAAAAAAAAAAAAAAAAAAAAAAAAAATTGCTGTTTCAACATTGTTTCTTTGATGCTAACATTGCTTTGTGGGCTACTGGGCGAATAAAAATGCGAGATTTCGATACGACAAAAATCAAACAAATCTCCAAAATAAGAACATATGGTGGTTAAAATGCAGTTTTAGTTCATTGTCGTCATTCCTTCAGAACAATTTAGAAAATTTGGCCGATCCGATTACTAAAAACAAGGATTATTGTACAAATTAAACTGACAAAGTCCAATTAGAGGTGAGTTTTCATCAATGACAAATTATGCTGGCCAATTCCAATAAGTTATTAGGCAGGTTAGAATGCAAGACAATCAGCATATTCAAAGGACACTGTTTACAAACAATGGCGAGAAATTGATCCTAAAATTGAGCCCAAATGACAAAAAAAAAAAAGACAAAAACAATGAACTACAAGTGGATTTTAAGCATTCAAGTGCACCAGTTGAACTTTTAGCTAACACTGCCAAACCCTGTGATTAACATTAACACAGATGAAGACAAAGAACTACAACTGGATTTTAACAAGTGCTCCAGTTAGCCAATTAGAAGTGGTAACCAACATAATTTCTGACTATTGGATTTCAGCGACAGCAAAATCCAAGTTCAACATATTCTGCACTTTTTTTACAACGTAAGTGTCATTCAGCCATTTCTGACTGTAGTGTGCTAGAAGTACAAGAAATTTTTCACAGGCCCATTATTTTTGCATGACTCCAAAAAGCAAATTACTCATGATTTTTGCCAAATTAATAGATTCCTTTCATTATGGCAAGAAATCTCTTAATTTGTAAAACGTCTTCACTTTCCAAAGAGTGCAATCTTCCCCTTCTCACCATTAAATCCTTTTAAAAATTTGGTTGTCACTGTTTTCCATCACTTCTCATTTCAATTTTGTTGAAAAACAAAGTGCAGGGCCAATTGCATGGGCAATGAGATGAGTTGACATGATGTAGTGCCACACAGATCAGTTACAACAGAAAAATATGTCTGCGTACCTGTAAACCAAACACTGATTAAACAAAAAGTACCACTTGAAATAAGCACCTTCTAAAGATGATTTTGGCAGCGGAAGAGAATGGCAGGGGGACGTTGACCACACTGTACATGAACATTACCACGGCGACAAACATAAAATGGCTATTATAAACTCTTGAGAGAAATCAAGATTTTTAGTTCTATATGAAAGACATCACTGATGTCATAGTACACCAAAAAAACGAAAACAAAAGTATATTTCTGTACATATATATATATATATATATATATATAGCGCGATATATATAACATGAGGTCAGTCTTTTATGTACATGGCAAAAACAGGAAGAACGAAATGGACAAGTAAGATCAGTCAGATTGAAGTGCTGTGGCATGCTGCGCGTGGTGGCGCGCGTGCCCGCCCAAAAACCCGTTGGGTTCGCTGAAGTCTGTGACCGACACGGCCATTTTGGCGCCAGCTATCCGGTGGTGGTGCGGCGCGGTCCGGCGCGCTTCAAAGTCCACGGCCAGGTTGCCCACAGTGACGTCACCCATGAACGAGTCCGGCGCCGTCATCTTGAGTCTCTTGGAGGGCCGCTCGCAGTCCTTGGCCACGCACACGCCGCTCAGCTGGCTCAGCTCCGAGTGGTAGAACCCAGCGTCCAGCATGTTGAGGCAGTCGGCATCGGCGCCGCCCGATGGGAAGCCCAACGACTCGTCATGGTTGAGGGAGGCGCGGTGGAGGCTCTCCAGTGGGGGGAAGCTGTACGAGTCCATACACGTCACCTCGGCCGGGCTGCACACTGTTGCCACGCTGTTGCTCAGAGCTTCAAAGGAAACAGCCGAAAAGAACTCAAATGATTAGATAAAAAAAAAAAGAAAAAAAAAAAAAAAGAAACAAAATTTCCAAAACATGTAAACATCTCAGGTAGTGGTAAAAGAACTTTAAACGTGTCTTTGGTAACTGACAGTAGCGTCCCTATTAAATTATGGTTTGGAAAAATCATACCTCTTTGGAATCTACTTTTAATAATTGGGGGATTAGGGTTGGGACAAATATTACAGCACTTAATATCAGTGTTTGCCGGGCCAGCTAAACAAGGAAGCTGGCCGTAGAAATGTGATCTTAAAAGAGACATATCATGGAAACTCCACTTTAGCTTTGAAATTTAGCTTTAGATTGTGCACTCGTCTCCAGGTTTGTAGAAAAAATGTAATCTAATCCCTCCTGGTGCTGCAGATACTTTTACAATCTGTTTGGAGGATATTTTGTATTACGTATTTTTATCTATTACGTCAGTCTTTGGGAGGGCACTTCCATACAAGATAATGGGTGTGGCCAGATTATCGCAAATCCATCCATCCATCCATTTTTTGTACGCTTGTCCCCACGGGGGTCGCGGGCATGCTGGAGCCTATCCCAGCCGTCATCAGGTAATAGGCGGGGGACAACCTGAACCGGATGCCGGCCAATCGCAGGGCACACAGAGACGAACAACCATCCGGACTCGCACCTATGGGCAATTGAGAGTGCATGTACCATGCGTGTTTTTTTTTATGGAATGTGGGAGGAAACCGGAGCGCCCGGACAAAACCCATGCAGGCACGGGGAGAACATGCAAACTCCACACTTGGGGGGCCTGAGGTGGAATCGAATCCGTACCCTCTGAACTGCGAGGCATACGTGCTAACCAGTCCTTCACCGTGCCAGCTCAAATCCATCAATCTTTATGACTCTAAGAGACTTTTGTAGTCCAAACAACTCAAGGATGCCGATATGGAGAGATCAAAATGTTCCGTTGTTGGATGAATTAATCCTCACAACTCATTACACTGTCCCCCAGCATCAGAACCTCAAACAAGTGCCTGGTTAAGTTTCATTTTTCAGAACGAAGTTCCCACATCTGTGGGCATAGTCCTGCTTGGCTGTGCGAAGCACTTCAAGGACGAGTGTTTCAGAAATCTCTTGTCAGTATAGAAGTTCCTTCGATCTATGGAAACGACGGACACAGTAAAGCAGTAAGCTTTAGATGACGAAAATAATAATAAACTGTATTTCACTTTCATATTATTGTGTGTCTATAATGCTCTCTTTTTCATAGCATTAGCGTCAGTCTTTCTGTTGATTTTAGAGATGCGCGCTCTGTTTTCACTTCTTGTGTGTGTATTTTGAGAATCGGAATAATTGCAGCAAACGTGCCGTTTTATTCTTGGGGAACACAATGTGCTAAATGCATTCATTAGCTGCTCGCAAACGCTCGCTTACTTTTTAAATTGACTGCACTTGTTTACAAGACGTGTACAGAAATATTGTCAGGGGATTTATTTTGTTACGTGTTATGTATGGTTGTCATTCTGCTGTTGACATCTTATAATCAATCAAAAAGTTTGTGGCGCAAGTTAACTCCATCGCGGCTAAAAAACTACAAATACGTCTGACCGGAAAGGGAGGCGCACATCTTGTGCTTGCTTTGAGCACCTTCTCAGAAAAGGGGAGCCTGTGATGCTATGATGAGGAATTTAGACAAAAGCTTTGCGGTTCCACTTTATATAGACCACAACTGAATGAAATGTAAAAAGGAAGGATTTATAAGCATGATACGTCAGCTTTAAGCGATCAAATTTCATCATATGCGACTCTCCTGCTTTGGAATTGAGTATGAAGAAATGCAGTGTGAAAGGAGCACCGACCTGTGAGGTCACTAGCAGTGATGGAGTTGAGCAGGCTGAGCTGTTGATCCGTTGTGCTTTCCATTCTTCCTCCTGCACCGCCGCCACCTCCCGAGCACACAGACGACGAACTGTCCACAGCCAAGCCCTCCGCTTCGTCTACCAGCCTGTCCATCAGGTCCCTGGGCAGCACACACGAGGGTTTTTTCCTTTCATTGGAGCCTTGACATTTTGGTTGAAGCCCAACCGCGCAGTGGACGTCAAACTTACGTGACGCCGGGATAGCTGCTATACTTTTTCTTCCCAAAGCGATTCTGCTGCACGAAGAAGTCGAAACGCTCCGACTTCTTCCACATGTAGTAAAACGCTACACATTCTGCTACCGTTCGTGTCGAAACCTGAGGTGGGGAAAAAGGCCATTAAACAATCAGCCATGCAGCAAATAATTCTCCATCACCACCACAGCAAGACTTACTTTGTGTTTCTGAATGAGGTGAAAGTTCTTGTCATACATCTGTAGAGCATGTTCAAAGTTCTTGCACTCCTCTTCAGACCACGGAGGAGATTTTTCTGGAAGAATCCATTTCAAAGTGAGTTAGTTTTCCGCTTACGGGTGTATAACAATTTGTCATCAAATGTAAAGGGTGAGCTCCAAAAGGCAAACAGGGCACACAGACACAAACCACTATTTACTCTCTCTCTTCCCTGATTAATCTATGGAAGAATAAAGAGAACAATCGACTCAGAAAAGATTAGTTTGTGACAGCTCTAGATTGAACATAACATGAATGTTCTCCAATGACATTTGATTGTTCAATAAATTACTTAAAACTTGATCAAGTTTAACTAAATATGTCAAAATGTCTTGCTTTGGACACGCATTTATGACAAATAGTGTTGCTATTTATGCTCACATTTGGTTGGAGGCCAACAGCACCTAGCAAAAAATGCTCAGATGGACTTCCCACGGAAACTTGACTTTTTTTTACATGTAGCGGCATTTGAGGTTTTTGTTGATGTCTTACCTTTCGAGGATTTTAGGTGGCTACAGTATTGCTCAAGCGCCTCATGGGTGTTGTAGTTACACTTAACGAGCTCAAGCAAAGCCTGAGTGAAGAGAGTAAAGGGGTTGAGATACAGATTTACACGGGAGTTGAATACACACTGATACATTACAAGAAAGTAGAATAGTGAAACCAATGGGGAAATAGACATTCTCTCAAATACTACTATTGTTACTATGAGCAGCTGAAAATAAAACTGACTTGTTCATTGTCTCGAACATGCAGTTTGTCGTGCGTCGCCTTTTCGTCCGTCGTCCGCGACACCACGTCGGTCAGGAAACTCCTGACCTTGCTCTCTGGGAGCGTGCCCGGCCTCCACATGAGCTCATCTTCATCTTCATACACTGCAAAATAAAACGTCGGAAGCATGAAGTCAACAGAAACTTTGCAATAAAATTCTTGAATCAAAGCAGGGCGAGTTCACAGAGTAGTTGGCTACCTTTCTCGTCTTCGGTGTAGTGGCAGATGGTCAAAGGAACCTCCGCTTGGTGCTCAGCGCCTACCATTATTTCCTTTTGATACAACACAAATGGAACATTGGATGAATGAATGGACATATTTTTGTGTTTCAAGATGCAAAATGTAATGAAGTACCTTTCTGGAGTCTTCTGGACTTGGACCATCATCGTCACACTCAGAATCTTTATCCCCATCAGAGACGGCGTTGGCTGAAGGGATAAATATAGTCATTTCACAATAATTGTATTATTACTTACGCCATTAGATATGTTTAAATTAAGACCATTAAAATTAAATACAGATTAATTGCTTCTTAACGTAAAATAGATTTTAAATATGGCAAATAACCAACTTAAAAGATGAGTTAGTAGAGTGTTGTGTAATTTGCTTACATCGAAGTGTTCTGGGGAAGAAATCGGTGGCCTCGTGGGAGGTGACCGAAGGAGTGAGGTCATCTGCTGACGACTGGGTCTCCTCCTCGTAGTCGCCAGACAACAAGTCTTTCGCAATTTCCTCCTAAGAAGAAATGAGTCAGGTTGACCAATATTCTGGGAAATAAACTTCACGTATGGCAACGGCGCTCACCTTGTCCAAAGTCATGTCGGGCAGCTCGTCTGTGAGGTCGCCAGAGGAGCTGTCAATACTGGAACCAGCTGAGGCCTCGTAGCGATAGATGGCCAGCAGCTCCTCGAGAGGCATGTTGCCTTCCTGGTGAAGATGGAGGCACATTTCTAATTGTAGAACTGCTACACTCACTTTGGCCAGTTTTATATGCAGTCACTTCGGAACTGAAACACGGTACCGTTTCATTTCATGTGAATCGGTGCCCAGCAGTACCAACACAAATCAGTCCATACCAAGAATACGCATAATTACCGAGATACGCATTGAACCGTCAACAGTCATCAAAGTGCACATGGTATAAATGAAATAAATCACAGACATGTTTGATCTCGTTTTGAAGTTTACCTTCTCCAAATCTGCAATCTCAGAGCTAAAATTGCCTCCCCCTTCAAGAGATTCTTCCTCCTCCAGAGTCCTCTCATCATCGTACTCATGAACTAGCATCTCTGCAGTTGGGTCAAAGTCATGATCTTCTGACGACAAAGAGCCAACTGTATTAAAAAGACACAGACAAAAAAAATTAGCAATACATACAAAACGCAGAATAGTTTAAATATTTCACCAGCTATTACTTTTAGCTAAATTACACAACACTATATCTTTTGGAAATATGCTACTTTGTTCTCAAAAATACTTTTTTAGTATCACCTTTTATTTGTTTATTTTCATCCCCCCATTGAGGCCCAAAAATTGATTAATTGAAAATTGACAACTCTTACCTGGACTTGAACTCCCAATGGAAGCCTGGGGGGAGGAAAATCACATCACAAATTACATTTGAATAAAAAAAAACACATAATATTTAAAAAATAATAATAATAACGGTTCAGCTAAACGTGAATTTCAACCCTTCAAAATGTGGGCAAAAATGCAGAGAAGCATCAGTCACCGTTACCTGAACGACAGTAGGCGGGTGTAAGACCACAGGAGCCGCGTATACGACATATCGACAAATTCTGTCACAAAATCTTTCAATAAATAGCAACCGTGACACACGAGAACTTTAAAACAATGAGGAAGACGTTTTTGAGAGACAAAAGTGACATAAGTAAGCGACGCTCGAGAGCCAGCGAGCTCACGTCAGAGCACTGATGATAAAACCTCAAACGTCGATGCATGTAAATATGTACATTTCGTTTGGCGCGGTGAAACATTTGACGGCTTTTGAATTAACGGTGACGACAACGCAGCGGCGAATATACGACTTAAGGTGTCGTTTTTGTGCTTGCTCACCCTTATAAGTCATGCATGAAATATTATTTTTCAAGGCAAACGTTCAAATTTACGTCTCAGTTTACGTCGCCGCTACACCGAAGCAGCTGAGAGCGAAGGCGCAGCGGCCTTGTAGTGAAGGCTCACTCCAGACATTCAGGCACATCTCCGTTGAAATTGTAAACATTATTTTAACGAAAGTCACACTGTACAGCCGGCAAAAAACACAATCTCTCCAATCGCTAGTAAAAAAACTGGGAAAATGCGACACGAAATGATAAAAATATCGATTTCAGAGCGATCGCTTCTCCCCTGTTTTCCCTCTTACCTCCGCCATATTGGTACCTTTAGCTAATGAGCCAGTCGTAGCACAGTACCCGGATGGCGACCCTCAGCCAATCACACAGCGCGCTGGCCGCCTAGGCCGTGACGTCATTCAAAACCAGTGTAGATTAACGGAGTCCTTTAAAACGTCGTAGATTTACATAAAAAAAAATACTATATATATTACTTTTTTTAAAATTTAAAACAACTGAGTCTCATTGTAAAATACCTTTTAATTCACACCACTGCGCAATCTCAGGTAATCCTCCTCACGACGTCTGTGGAAAGGTATCAAGTATCATACACCAACCATTTGCACTGGGCATGGGCATAAGTGTGCAAAATTGTCAAATGCCACCACACGTAGGTCATATATATTAGGTACATTTTCATAAACTAATGAGACGCTGTACAAGCGACGTTTCAATAATTCCATTTTACATTTTGTAGATGAGAGTGGAGAAAATGCATGGTCTTGACATTACTATTTATGGTAGCCTACTGTGTATGACCATGAAGGTAACACTAAGGTAGCGGTAGAGTCATTTATAGTGAAAAAAATAAAATAAAAAAGTAAATTTTTGGAGAATAATGTATATTATCAAGAAAAAGTGTCATTTTTTAGAATGTTATGCAGATAAATTTGTGTTATTGCAAAAAATGTTTTTAAAATTAAAGTGATATGCAAATTTTATGTTGAAGAATGAGGTGAAGTCAAAGAAAAGCATCTATTTCTCTAACCTTAAATTAATCTTTTGACTTATTGGAGTTTACAATACATTTCCTTTTTAGTATTTGAACCTTTTGATTTTATGCAACTATTGTGCGGTTGTACCTGTGTGCATTAGGGTTAACTAGTGGGCCATTATGCTGCCTTAACAGAACATTACAACACGGCTTAAATCTAAAAAGACTTTTTTATTCTAAGATTGCTTCATTCTCAGCCTAGGCACAATCTTAAAATGTCTCGACTCTCGACTGTTAAGCAGAAACGCTAACTACTCTTCCATCGATCTGCTCCACTGAGAAGAAAAAATCTAAAGCAAAACACATCCAAAATTTGGAGGGATTCGGTAATATCACAAATGAGGACATTTTGAACTTGATTGGTTAAACTCCAAACCATACTACGCTACTATGCTTTGAAAATCTGCTTTGCTTGAAAAAATCCAGAAGGGTGCCATCTTTGTGCCAAAAACAACACCCTAGTTGGCGTGACATCCGTTCGACAGAGGCGGGTGACAATCCTTTGTGACGCTCTTGCCAAACCATACGCAGGTCATTAATGCCGGTTCAAATGCACCGCCAGTCTTGTGTGACCCAGCCAACATCCCACTCATGTGTCATGCTGCGAGGGCTGGCTGGCAGCAAACACATTGGCATCCAAATTACCCCAATCATTACAGCTAACATTAGATTTCCATTCACTCATTAATTTTCTGTAGTGCGTGTTCATTTGAGTCACAGGAGTCACAGGAGAGCTGAAGCCCGGAGTTGAAGACTCGTCGCCAGCCAATTTCAGCTTTTTCATAAAGGAAGGTGAGGTACAGTACATCTGTGACTCCTGCCAAAGCATTTCCTTGCTCAATTTGATAGTGGATGATATGGAAACAGACGTACACAACATTCAGAGTGAGACTGCCACATTCATCAACTCACTTCGGGCAAGAGGCGATTGTAATTCGTGAATTTGAATTTTCAGGTTGTTCCTAATAAGAAGACGGGTTCTTTTCTATCTTGCCTTGCCACTCCAGATTGGGACGGACTCAAAATGCATGTTTTTGTATTTTTTATATGGATTATTTAAAATCAAATGGTTGGGTACAGAATGTACTCCAATTCTTGAGACCCACATATTGATTGTTCAAAACTGTTGCGGTGTCTCGCCACCTGGTGGCGTTGTGCAACAGCTTTCAAAGTGCGTCATGACACAGATGAACACCCCACCACACCCCACCACCCCCGCCTGTCTCCAGTGTTGCAAACGCCCTTCCTCTCCGTCCCTCCAGACCAGCTGCAACATGACTGAGACATCCCTCCCTCTCTTTGTTGTGCTCATATTCAACATGGTGAATCATGTAAAAGGCTGTGTTGACAAATACCCTATTGACTTCTGGGTTTCTTGAGAGGGTCAGCAGCAGAGCAAGGCTTTGTTTGGATGAATCCATTTGAAAGTTTATGATACAAATCCTAATGTAAACACGTTGCAGCAGCCTCAAGGGTAAAAATGACAAGTTTATGGTGTTATTGCAATGAACATCATAAAACAATGGGCAGCTGTGGAGCAACTAGGGTCAGTCATACAGATGCCCTAAATGTTTACACTGAGGAGTTTCTTGCTCTTTTCTTTAACATTTGCTATTAAAAAACACATGAGTCAATACTGCATTTCCACGAATAGTGGCTGGGGGCGTTTGGCTACTCCAGGTGTAAGTAGTGATTCATGCAATTGGAGATTGGATTCTGTTCTACTCATTTTGCTAGCCCCTTTTATTGGGGAGCTAATGTATAATGAAATAAATTGCATGTTTGTTTGAAGAGTCAGTACCCCAGGTACACCTATTGGATGCCAATGCTAATTTAAGGTTGCATCTGATTGGTCAAAGTCAGAATTGTTTTTCTTTTGCATGTCTTTGCAGTACGCATATTCCACGGGCCATTAACGTGTCGACAATATTTTTTCAATATATTGTGCAGCCCTAGTGTGTGTGTGTGCGCGTGTGTGTGTGCTTTAAAATGACAAACTTATTCGAGATGTCACAATAATACTTTGAGTACACCCAAATCTTGAATTTCAAGGCAAGACAAGACAAATCAAAGTTTCAGGGAGACAAAATAGAAGTCTTCATCTTAGATTAGCTCCCTTTGCAAGTGGAATTCATTTAAAAAAAAAAAAAAAAAAAAAAAATATATATATATATATATATATATATATATATATATATATATATATATATATATATATATAGTGTTTGATGGATGCATGATATGAATCAGCACATAAAGTGAAACAGTCATCTAAAAACATCTTATTAGTCAAATGTTCTGAGGTACAGCTATATTAGTAATGAAAAACAAAACTTCATTTCCCTGAAACATTTTGTTTTTTAAAGAAACTTTTTTCCCTCCCTGAAACACAATCAAGCAGTGACTTGAAGGTGGAGTCAAGGAGTGTGAGTGGGCGCTGTAATTTCCTCTCTCTCGCACACTTCTAATCGTAGGCGTTTGTATACCATACACATCCAGCACTTGCGTCATGCCATGCACTGATATTGGCGAGATTTCTCTGACTAACTCAGCAGCGGTAGCAGAGGTAGTGGTGGAAATGCCCATATTTGGTCCAATGACCGCACTGAGATTCTTAGAAGATTTACTGAACTTGAAAATTGAAGTTACAAAGGTAAAGGCGTTACTTCCGGGAGCCCTCAGTGATGAGACCAAATGGACACAGTGAAGGATGGAGCAAACAGCTGTGTTGTCATGGACAAGAGGCTCCTTATGACGAGCCACATGGATGACTCTGTCTCCATGGCAACGTCAGAATCCACCATAAATGGGAGAACAGAAAATGTTTGAAGTCAGGAAAAACCTGCCAGAGTCTCACTTTTTATTTATTTGTTTATGTGTCAAGGTAAACGTGTCAATTCATCCCGTTCGTGTGCCATGCGACAAAGGCGAAACGCTTCAAAGTTAAAATTGAAAACATGACTTAGGGTGGGATTAAAACATTTTTGTCCATATTGCATATGCAACTGCAGAGACGATCAGGAGGATCATTATGTCTAGAATCAAACGTATCGTGAGGGTCGATTGAGAACATCTAGCAAGAGTCCCCCTGTCTGAAGGAATTTTAACTCCCACCGCCAACAGATCTTCAGGGAAGTTATGGAAGTCCAGGTTGGCCTGTATGTATTATTTGTCTACTCTTGTCAAGCAGATAAACTCAGTGACACCTGGAGTCATCATTGGACTCCTTTTACGTTGCTGCTTAAACATAATACATACATGAGTTAAGTATGCCTAGCTGATGCTGTCTTTTGTTTGTAAGGCAGATGCTTGGGTTAATGAAGTAGAAGAAGGACTGATTTTCAAAGGAGAGGACCAACTAATGAAGCAGACTGGGCATCAATATGCATTAGTTCCAATGTCCAACAACAGAGCTAATGCAAGTCTGCTGCAGACTAATGGAAGATCAGTGCTTTTCTCTATAATGCAGTCAGACACAAACTTAAAAGAGACTGTTACATGTTGATCATGGTTTTAGATTTGTCATTTCTTAATGCTGGTCAATGTCTGTACACTGTGGTTGATAATTGGAATTACTATCCACTGAATTGAGGGGGATTTTTTTTTTTTTTTTTTTTCAAGGGCCACATTTAATTGTGAATATTGAAAGAGGGGTCAGGTAATTTGTAGATGAGGTGAGAGGAAAAAAAAACTTTCATTTGATTAACTGATTGTAAAATAAAATATGTTGGAATGTTAACTTCAGAAATATTTTTATTGTTATTGCAGCCAGTAAATCCATTAACCAATTATTTAATGAGATAAATAAATAAAACATTAAATACAATAAAATAAGTACAGCATAAATACAGTTTGTAATTTTTGAATCTAATTTTATATATCATAGTTTCATACATAATTAATTAATTAGATAGAATTAACCGAATATTTAATAGATAAATATAACTTTTTATATTCATTGAACCACCTCCAAAGTATTGAAACGACAAGGTCAAACTCTTGTTTTTTTGTATGATGAGGATGTTTAGTGATAATGGCTACAGCAGAATCAGTTTTGAAGCCTACAAAAGCATTTTGTCAGGCAGTTTGCAGAAAAAAATATGTTGTAAGAAGTTTCATACTGTAATGATTCAACATATTCAATGAACACGTACTGTATGATTTAGGAGGAAAACCCACACAAGTACAAGTCAGGAGATGCAAAATCGAGATTTGAACCGGGAACCTTAGCTTCACAGTGCTGCCCACACATTATTGCTTGCAAAAAAATGAAGTGAAATGCCTGGTGAGCATTTGTCCGCAGATAAGAGAAGCAATCAAGCTCTTCTTCACACCTACAAAAAGTTATCCCCATGTGACTCAGCTACATGAAGCTGACATTTTTGCCGTTTCACTGGTTCGCCCACAAAACGATTTTTTCTTTTTCCACTTTCATCCTGAAAAGCGTACAGATAAAGACTGGGGCATGGCTTTGTTTCTAAAGCAAGATTGAGCGAGTGTGTCAGTCACAGCTGCAGCGAACCAAAAACTGTTCTCACCTAAAAGTATAAAACCACAGCAGACTGAAATGTCTCTCTTGACAGTCACGTGTTTAAAATGTGTGACCTCTCTTGTTCTAATCCTTTTTATCACAGCTCCGTTTTGCAGTCTTTTTTTAATTATTTTTTATCAGTTGAACGTAGGTGGGTGTATGGAAATCTCTGGTGGAGTCGCACACTGAGTGCTAAATTATGTAATAACTTTGCTTTGAAAGCCGCCGGCCTTCATACTGTATGTCTGTTGTTCAAAATTCCTCTCATCTCTCAACGCACCGCTGTAAAAATAAAAGAAAGGGAAATTTTTTAACTACATTGTGTTCCAATTAAACCATGCTGTTTTTGTTCAATGTCAATTCCAATTAAATGTTTTTATTTAATTTGGTCTATTCAACACCTCAGTATAAGCCAAACTCCCTCAAAAAGTTTGAAACTTTTACAAATAAGCCAAATTGTTACGTACAACAATTTAAAACAATGATTGGGGTGTCATAAACTGTCGTAATTTGCACCAGTCGGGTTTTATGATAAGTTAGGAGCTCAGGGGATGGTTAGAATTATTTCACTAATGCAGGACTCTTACATCTGCAACGCAGTTCTGAGGTTCTGGGTTCAAATCCAAGATAGTGCCGACTCGCTCTGACTTTCTTCTACATTCAAAAAACATGCAGGTTTGGTTCATTGATGACACCAAAATGTCATACATGCACATCCACTTGGAACACAGTTAATCAAAGTACCGTTAATGCAGAATATTTGCAGCGGCGGTGAGTGACAACGACAGTCGCTTATCTTCAAAGGATGTGACACAGATTGTATTTCCATGCGACTAAAAATAGAGCCTGCGTGACATCCTGAAAACAAAGACAGAGCTGTAAACTTCCTGTTTCTTGCTCTTCCCACCACTTTATAAATATATACAACCATTAAGCGTCAGCAAAAGCGTCACGCTTAAGCCATTAAGCGTCACCTAATGGCTTTATAGTCTGAAGGTAATGTTCTGTAATCTTTAAGTCTATGCAATTAATTTTGCTTTTATCCTTACTGTTCTTTGCACGCTATCATTCTGCAATATTAGATTTCAAATGTCATGTTCCGATTTATGTTGCTGACACAACTTCCTGTCATGCTTTTGTACAGAGCAATGTCACTGTCAAATGAAATCTATCATTTTTTTTAAATTCCACTTGTACTCAGAGTTTTGGGCAAAAGCCCCCCCCAAAAAAAACAACTATTCACACTCACATATATGGACCATTTAGAACACAGGTGTCAAACACAAGGCCCGGGGGCCAGATCCGGCCCGTAACATAATTTTATGTGGCCCGCAAAAGCAAAACCATGTGTCAATTCATTGTTTCGTGTTAAAATACCAAAACTCTAAATTGTCTTTCCTTTTAATAACAGTGAAATGTTGCAACATTTTTGTTACAATCCTAATTTCAAAATAAATTAGAAAATTGTTGACCTTTTCTTTTGCATGTATTTGATAATATCCACCCATTCATTTCTATTTAAGTCATTAATGGCCCCACGAGGGAAACGATAACTCCGATGTGGCCAGCAACAAAAATTTGTTTGACACCTTCCATGCTCTTTGCTTTGAAGCATGGGCGGGTTAAATAATATAAATAAAATAAAAGTCCACTTGTAAAGCTTAAATTACCTGAAACTTCCCAATTCAAATGACACCCAAGTGGAATTGCTTTACATTGTGTCCAGGTAGCCTACATGTGCACAATAATGATCTAAGCAGACAATACGCTCCAAAAGAGTGTCAGAGGTGTTCCACCATGTGGGCTGTGCTCTCGCTGCCTCTGTGATTCACTAGGCCCTTGCTCCCCAACCTGGGTGGGCCTGATTTTCACAGCATTGTTCCAGGGCCCTCCATCCTACGCCATTTTGTTTCATCCACCATACAGGAAGTTCACCTTTTTTTTTCCCAGCACTGCGAGCTAAAGAGTTTTTGCAGGCGCACGCACACACAAACACATCCTCTTTCTTTGCGCTTCCGTTACACTCGAGTTCAGGATGAACCTCTCTGATGTGACGATGACCCCTAGTCCCAATGGGACAAAGCCAAGAACATGTCCACTTTCCTTTGCAACATACAGTAAGAGGCGCAGACGTGCAAAGGCATTCCTGTAAGGATGTTGCAACAAAAAGGATTAACGCTACATTTTTTTTACCTGCTCAAACACGTGCGGGAGGAGTGACAATGAAGAAGGCGGTGTATTTGGGAAGGGGGAATATTTTTTTGATATTGGCAAGACTTTTTATGATTTTGCCAGTATACACCACCTCTGGGCAGCACAGTGGATGGTGATGTGCACATTTGCCTCACAATTTTAATACCGTAGATTTGAAGTAACACTGTAAATATAAACATAAAACTTGATTATCCTATAGAACACATGTCAAACTTAAGGCCCGAGGGCAAAATCTGGCCCGCCAGATCCTTTTATGTGGCTCCCGAAAATTAAAATTTGTAGCAAAATTTCAAATTGTCACGAGTAATAAATAATGCTGAGATTTTGCAGTTTTTTTTGTTACCCTTTTACAGTTACTTGAACATTCGTTGAACAAACTATTATTCTTGTCTTTTGTTTTCGATACTCGTAATCCATCAACGTGTTTTCGTTCCGAAAAAGAACCTACTTTAGTTTCATAACATTAAAAACTTTTTTTTCTTTCTTTACTTTCTAAAGATCACATGAATAAAGCCAAAACATTAGGAGAAATGAGCCAGAATATATGTTGTTACTTTTGTGCATTTAATATTATGCTGAATATTTTGTAAAGAGAAAAAAGTCACCTACAAAAAGGTCAATCCAAATGAAAAACACCCGTATACTTAAGGCGCTGCATAATTATATGATTGCAAAAAATGCACGATAAAACATAGTTTTGTCACTCAACACTCACCACAATGAAGCGATAACATTCCATAAATGCTTTGCTGACAAGACTATTGCACTACATAAATGAATAGCAGTGAGTAATACAGCAAATCCCCTTTTTTTTTCATAGCCAGAAGGAACACACCCATTAGGAATTGTGTGTTGTTCAAACACATTCCCGCAATAAAAGACACTCACAAGCGTCTTTGGGAATCCAAGTGCAAAGACATGGCTTACATTCCATGTCATTAATTGGACTTCCTCTGTGAATGTGTTGCTTCAGGCTTCTGGAGGAGTGAGGCTTCCTCTCCATATGCTTCCTCCAAGGAAGGATGCCATCACACCTCCTCCTCCTCCCTGGAGGTTCCACCCTTTCCTCACTTTAGTCAACTCGGGGCCCCGGTCCAGTTTAGCACCCGGTTTAGTCCGGATTGGGTGTGCAGTGGAAGTTTTTGGGTGTGTGGTACAGAAGGTTAAGGCGTGTGCGTCTATATGTTGAAGTACGTGCTACGTGTCTTTGTGCACCTGAATTGTTCATTAGAATACCTCTGAAACTTCTCAGCATTGTTTCCAGGTATATGTAATTCTCCGGTGGGTTTAAACTTATGCAACACATGCTAGATTGTCTACCATTAAAATCAAGAAAGTAAGTTTTTAAATATACAGTCTGCTGTTGCCTGAATAAAATTGTTAATGAAACTTTAAGCAAATGCAACTACAAACTCTAAGATGACACTAAAGATTATGTTGATTTGTCTTCTTGCTGTGACATATTCATCTATCATTTTTGCAGTACAATGAGCAATTTCTTCAGAAATAATGTGACAGTTTTTGTTGCCAGACTGACCATCACAAGTTATTAATAAGTATATTATTCAAACTACCTGCAACTGACTGGTGCCTAGTTCACGGTGTTTTTCACAATAAAAAAAAATTGTAAAATGGGACAATAAAAAAAACAAAAACTTATTCAAAAATTTTTAAAAATATTTGACAAGCAGTACAATTCTGAACCATGGCATGCGAGGGTCAGACATAGTTATTTGTTATTTATATACTTTTTTTATGTACATAAAGTCCGTCGCTAAAAGGGAACACTGGTGTAGGAAAAGGTTATTGTAATGTAAAATGAAAAAATACCCACAAAATCACATGAATCAGGTCTGACTCTCATGTAAAGAGTGCCTCCAGGTCTTCAGACTTAGTAATGAGCAAACAGCAATATCGGAAACAAGCAACTTCAAACTCATCAATAGATCGGATATAAGTACTAAACCGGAAATGGGCATGTGTGGCAACAATGCTAAAAGAGCAGCTCAGTTTATGATGCAGAAGGGAGCACTATCCACCCTCAGAGGGCCAGTTCAGTGCTTTGTGAGTCACGTTGAAGGCGAATACAGCGAGCTCACTGGGCCATGGGAGCAAGAGGAAGAGGAGGAGGTGGTGGCAGTGTGTGAAGAAGATGCGGTCGAGTCATGCAGAAGAAGCAGAGGGTTGCAGCTTGCACACGGTGAATCATCTCATCGGGATCCCATAAATGCTCTGGGCACATGCACACGCACACGCACACACAAACACTCCCACTCACTAGTTCGGACTCTCCCACATAGATGTGTTTGGAAGCCTCCTGCTGCAGGGCAAATAGACATTTACAGGCGGCGCCTTTGAAAAGTCAGAGAGGAAATCAGGGTCGCAAGTGCTAAAGCTTATTTAGCTGTTTGCTCATACTGCTGTGTATTGTTTACTGCTCCACTTTGACTACTGTTTTCAACCTGAGCTATGACCATAACCTTGCCAATCTTTCATTTATGAAGAACACCCATCCATTTTCTATATTACTTATTTTCATTTGGGTCACAGGTGAGCTGGAGCCTACACCAGCTGACTTTGGATGAGAGACTCATCTGGGGCTCAGAAGTATTTGGGCAATAGCCAGTTCATATAAACAATCAAGCATTCACATTGCTATCACACTTGGAAAAGTCTTTGATTAACCTTAATGTTTCTAAAATGTAGAAGTAAACCTGAGTTCCGCTAGAATTCTTGTTAGTCACTTAATGAGGAAAATGAGAAACCCTGAGAAGGGGCTGCAGTTAAGGAAATCCTCGTTCCAGGACGACGCTGCAATGGATACTTAAGACAATATGGTGCTCAGAATAATGGAAGAGTCCATTAAATAAGATGAAACATAACTAAAACTCTTCTAGAAGGTACGATAGCCATGGGGTTGTTAAAACATGCCGTGGCACCATAGTCCTAAATTAATTTATGTTATTGTCACTTTCAGTCTGCGATTGCCTGGCAACCAATCCAGGGTGGATTTTACTGTTCTTCAGGAAGTCAGTTGGGATCGCTTCCAACGCACCCGCAACACTAATGAGGACAAGCATGACCCAAATAATAAAAAGGGATGCCTGTGTTAGGGTAAGGACTGTCATGTTCGAAAGGGATTTTTGAAAAGCAAATTATGGTAGGTCTGAGACTGCTGCATTTAGGTTTGGGTGAAATTGCTGGCATTCCCTTGTTTATCTTGTAGTTTTATTCTTGTAAGAATAAAAAATGTCTTCTCTCATAAATTAATACACGTTTACTTCAATTTGCGCCCTCATTTGCAAGATTTTGAGTCATTATAGTTATCGCATGTAGTTTGCTCACTAAAACCATTAGCATTGCACTGCATTGTTCATTCTTAAATCGATTATGACAAAGTATAAAACTGGTTGACTTCTATTCCACAAAACGTGAAATTTCCCTCATGAGCTTCAAAGATGAGTTTGTGACCAAACAACCAATGAGGAGCCACCAGGAGGCAGATGTGCACAGATTGTTTATAGGCATTGCACATGCCATGATGTCATCATTTCTGACCAAGTCAAAATGTTTTGCTGTACTTTACAAGTACTTTGTGTCATTTACATATTTAGATACAACAAGTGGGGTAATACCAAGTGGAAAGTACAGATAGCAGTCATTTGTATTTTGAACAGGAAACAGCAACAAGTAGGTAAAATGCCCCGTGAGAATGTTCTACTCAAAAGAGGATGCCATTGTAAGCTTCAGTAATGAGGGTCAGGTGATTCAAGTGTGTCAAACTTGTGTGGCATCTGCATTACGTCAAGGCGTGATGGTGTGACATTTCCAAAACAACGGAATGCAAATCAACCTGTTTGTAAGGGAAGGTTGCACGGAATTGTGTGGCTTTATTTTTTTTTTCCACTGTCAATAGACAGTGGGTCACTGATGTTAATGTTTAGTGATCTTTCTCATGTCCATATAAATCAAGATTGTGTGATTCCGAAAAAATGATGTAACATATGTACTATTCCAGCAATGCCAAACACATATCAAAACATCTAAATATGTATTTAAACTCAACTTAACTCAAAAATCACAACCTGAGTTCTTGTGAATTTGTGAAATCGTGTCACTGCTCAAAAACAAACTGTCACATTTTTGTTCTCATGCTTTGTTTGCTTTTGTGTTTACAAGCTCAATGTCAGCCATGGTGTATCAGCGTATAATGGCACCGGTGCAGCCTGGGAAAAACAATGGATGAGGTCACCTTTAGGCTTTTCTTCCATGCTTGTTTGGAACATAAAAAGATGGTGGTGCTGGGAGTTGTAGAAAAGAGCTGAGAGGAGGAAGGGGAGGGTTTTAAGACCTTGGTTCCCACTCACTGACAAATAACAATGATGAGAAAAAAAAAAAAAAAAGCCCTAAACAAAAGCTAATCATAATGCATGTAATTTTAGCTGCACTTTGATTGCTGTCATAACATTCAAAAAAATTGAAACCCCAGAGATTTAACTAAAAATAAGTTACGGGGAAACACCTCTCACTTTTTATTGATGCTTTTCTATTGGCAAGACTAGGTACTATGCAGTACCCCCCCCCCCCCCCCCCACACACACACACACACATTTGCAACCACCAATTCACAAATTCACCAAGTTGTGATATTCTAATTAAAAAAAAAGTAACAGTCGGTATGCAGAAGTGAGTCATCAATTAAGGCTTGCCCAGGCGTTTCTTTTTGGTACTTTCACTAAGTGTTAAATGGAAGTCATAAAGCTAAGCTCCATGGCTGTCATTGTTTCTGACATAATCCTTTAAGAGCACCGCTTCTGATGACTCATCGGAGGGCTGGGTGACGGAGCAGGCGAGCGAGCGAGCGGCAAAGGTGCTATGTTCTTGGCGTTATGCACCAACGCGTGGACCTCCGTCACAATCCACTCCAGTATTGTTTAATTACGTACATTCTGTCAAGTTATATTCAAACTGTGGGTGTTATTTTTATTTTTTCGAAAAAGGACAATATGCCTGCTGATTCTTTTCATTTGGCTGACAGCATTCACAGTACATAATAATGCAAGACAAACAAAATGTTCATTATTTTGCATGGCATTCATTCATCCATTCATTTTCTTTAGCAAACGGCCTGATTGGGGTCACATACTGTACAGACAAACAAGGAATCAAACTCTAAATCAGACAGATCCTGAAGGTAGAAAAAAAAAGACTCTTTCTCATGTTTGCTGAGAACCGCCCGGATTGCGTACAAAATGAGATGCAAACACAGAACTTTGACCAGGCTACCATGCTGCTAAGTCAAAACAGAACAAAGGAAAATAATCACTATTTAACCCACAATGGTCTAGAATCATTGCCCTAATTGATTTGTAAAATCTGTAACTAAAAACCACATCTAATATGTGTGCTGCCACGAACTGATTGTCGCCTCTGTTATCTGTTTACTCTTGGTGGGGAGGAAGTGAGGCAAAAAGAGAAGCCGCTGTCTCCTCCTCCCGTCATCTTGTTTACAGAGTTACACGTGTGCCCATTAAAAGGCCGCGTGTAGCTGGAATGACAACACTCGGGAGCCCTTGTTGTCCCGCGCCCTGGGGTTAAGTGGGCAAAAGGGCACATTCAGTTAATCATCGTTGACCACACTGTGGTTACGTCTGGCGATGTGCCTCTTTGGTGACAATTCCGGCGACACAAAAGGGGCAAACTAAAACTCCACAGTCAAACACTGTTCCGTGCTCATGTTCAGCGGGTAGCAAAAAAGGATAGACAAGTGCACGACCTTTGATGGACACTCTGCGGATTGGGAAAGGGCAGCGCAATCTTACGGAAGCTCTCCCTCGGTCAGGCGGAGAGCATTTGGGGCCACTTGACTGCTTATAATTATACGTCTGGACGCACGGAGAGAGGGCAGAGCAGTGGCTGTTGCCTGCAAGGCTGCAATATAAAGTTAGGAAGGAAAATGGAAAAGTGAAACGCAGAATAAATGGATGAAGTCCATTTTCCGCACTTGGAGGTCGTGTCAAAGCCATTTTATATATCGTATAGTTATTGAAAAAAGCTTTTCTGCCCAACTTGTTTGTTAACCATGCAAATTTCCAGTTTCCAGTTGTTTAGTATAAATGGCACCAACATGGAACGAGGCTACAGAGTTGGCCCTGCAATTTTCTTCCTTTAACACCGCCTGTAAAAGCCACCATTTGTCCACCTGTTTTCAAATGTCACGTTCTGGATGAACAGCACCAACACCAAATGGAGAGGACAAAGTCAACCAAGCCACGGAGAAAGAATCAGAAGCACCATTTCATGTAGGAACAGTTCTTCCTTTCTTTCAGCTCAGTGGCCTAGTAGTAGAGTGTCCGCCCTGAGACTGGAAGGTTGTGGGTTCAAACCCCGGCCAGGTCATACCAAAGACTATAAAAATGGGACCCATTGCCTCCCTGCTTGGCACTCAGCATTAAGGGTTGGAATTGGGGGGTTAGATCACCAAATGATTCCCGAGCGCGGCACCGCTGCTGCTCACTGCTCCCCTCTCCCCCAGGGGATGGATCAAAATCACATGGGGATGGGTTAAATGCAGAGGACAAATTTCACCACACCCAGATGTGTGTGTGACGATGATCATTGGGGGACTTTTCTATGTGGCAGTTGTATATAAATCACAGTGACACCCAATTAGGAAAACAAAGTGTGATTTTTCACCTTTTACACCACCTGTAAAAAGCCAGCATTTTTCTACGTCTCACTTGTATAAACACAACGCGGAATGGGACGACCAAAGTCAACCCAATAATTTTCCAAGCATAGCGATAGTAACAGAAGTCCCTTTTATACTGCCTGTAAACGATGGCAATTTTCCAACGTCAGTGCTCTGCATAAATAGCACAGACACAAAATGGAGGGACAAAGTTATCCTTGCGATTTTCCATCTTGAAAGTTAAGATGACATTTTTACACTGTCAGTACAAGCAGGCCTGTACAAATAGCACTGCACTAAATAGGAGGGAGGAAGTTGACAATTATCCACCTTTTGAGATGACATTAAAAGTATTTTTCTGGTTTTTGTTCCGTGTTGCCGTTCAACACAAACGTCACCAACACAGAATGATTAAAGTCAATGCGGCTATTTTCCAGTAGCAATTTTACAGAGTCTCTGAGTACAGAAATCTATACATCTTGTGGAATATAATAAGAGACTTGTCATATTGGATGCCAGAATATCATTGTTTCACCACAATTTATTTGTTTTAATGTGTTTTACTTAAAATGTCTGAAAAGCACATTGGTGACTGTGCTTCCTTAATTCCTGTTAGAACATGTTGCATTGTTAACACTTTCCACCTCTGTGTCAAGTATGTGTGTGTGCAGGAGGGAAGAAAAAAAAAACTGGATTCTGTGAAAGTGTGCATCACGCATCTGTGAACCTGCAGTGTGTTTGTGCAAGTGTGTATTTGAGCATGTGAGTGTGTTTTCACCAAGTGTCAACTAACGGCTGTACGGAGTACGTAGCATGAGCAGAGTGTTGCGTGGTGTTTGGACTCCAAGGCTGTTGCTGCTGCTCAAACATTCAAAATGAAACAGACAGCGGAAGGAAATGTGAAATAACAGCAGCCTAACAACTCATTTGAAGAGATCTACACAAAAGACAGTGTCTGCCATTACTGAGTGTAAAGTGTGTTTACATGGTCTTGCTACTTTGCTGATTATACGTATATACTTTGCTATATAATAGCTGGTGATTCCGAAAGGCATTTTCACGATAAATTTGTTTGATGATATATCCAAGGAAAAATAATACTACCATATATTCCAGATTATTAAATGCTACTTTTTGCACAAGCTTTGCACCCTGCGGTTTATAAGTACAATTTGGCTTATTTATGGATTTTTCATGATTTTATGACATTGTATGACTTGTGCATATTCTCTTACATTTACATACACTCTTACAATTAAACATTAAAACACCTACGTCTTATAGTCCGATGTGGCTTATGTATTGACAAAACAGGATTTCCCTCTAATTTGAGCTGATTCGCCTTATAGTACTGAAATTATGGTACTTATTATTGTACTTAAGTAGAATTTTCAAGTATCTGTGCTTTATTTAAAATGTTGCCAACCTTCACTTGTGTTCCATTTCTGTAGTAAATTGTATACGTTTATCATTTTTGTTACTCGATAGTGCTAATTGAAATAAGAAATTCGGATTTTATTTACATTATACTCAACATCCCAGCCTCCCCAATGACCTTCAGGTATTTTCTACAGGATTGGTAGAAGCTTGTAAACAAAATCTGTACTTGCCATTGGCCTAAAAGAGCCTTGAGGGAGTTCTGCGGTTTTTGTGTGGCATTCTAGTCTCGCAACGAACGTAACAGATCATGCACTTTTACATTATGACCGGCTCACTCTTTAAAGGACTCTTACTGACATGCTTCAACTGGCCCGAATTGGCCTTTACCTTGGATGACTGAAGGAGTCTGCAAAAGAATATGTGAGGCAGTGAGTAAAAGCGATATAAAGTGCTTTGGATGAAATGCGCCATTTCAATCCACTGTAAACAGAAGAGCTGCATCTGGCCATGAATAAAAGTGAAATATTGCTAAAAGGGTTTAACAGAAGAATCGGGCTCATTGTTTGTTTCATTTTCAGGAAGCACCTGATAACATTTGTCATAATAATGGTTGCGTCTTACAAAAAATGGTTTACATGGAAAAAAAGTACTTTCCACGAAAGAAATATTTAAATATAATTCAACTTCAATTTTTTTCTTTTTACCTTGCAACATGTTTTTATGCCAAAGCTTCCAAACAGTAAACGATTGCAACGATGAACTTTGTGGCAACACAAATCCAATCATCGACATCAAATTAAAAGTGAAATCTCGCATAGGCTAATGAGCCTAAAATGTCAGGGTTGCCTGAGAATGAGTCAGCATACCCCCAAGTGAAGAAGAAATGCCTCGTGTAATCTCATGCATGGTCATGTCTGAAAGAAGCAAGTGACAGAAACTATCCACTCTGCTATTTGGAGAATGTGACTTAACAGTTTCGCACTCCAGTGATCAGCATCAAAGTGTCATGTTGAAAATGAATGGCATGTTAATGTTTGGTGAAATGTTCCTGGTGTGAACAGTTGGGGATGATGTCATTCTTGTCTTCAACTACTTTTGGTTGGAAAAATTCAGTTCCAGAAGTTATTTTGTTAGGTAGGCATTTGTATCTTGATTACAAGAACAAAAGGTCTGCAGAAAACATGCCTGAAAAGACAGGAAGTCGGCCATCTTTGTTTCAAGGCAACATTTGAGGGTCTTGTTGAAAATAAATAGCATGTAAGAGCTAGTTAAACGTGAATGGCATGAACAGTTGGATATGTCATCAACATCGACTCTGCTTGGGGCTTTGTAGCGCTCAGCAGAATTTTGAGAAAAAATTAGAAATAAGGGGAATTCAGTAGGCGGCTCGGTGGCGCACTGGGTAGCACGTCCGCCTCACAGTTAGGAGGGTGCGGGTTCGATTCCACCTCCGGCCCTCCCTGTGTGGAGTTTGCATGTTCTCCCCGGGCCCGCGTGGGTTTTCTCCGGGCACTCCGGTTTCCTCCCACATTCCAAAAACATGCTTGGTAGGCCGATTGATCACTCCAAATTGTCCCTAGGTGTGAGTGTGAGTGCGATTGGTTGTCTGTCTCTGTGTGCCCTGCGATTGGCTGGCAACCAGTTCAGGGTGTCCCCCGCCTACTGCCCGATGACGGCTGGGATAGGCTCCAGCACGCCCGCGACCCCCGTGGGGACTAAGCGGTTCAGAAAATGGATGGATGGATGGGAATTCAGTTCCCTCTCAAGCCAGTTTCGCTTGACAACATGCAATTTGGTAGATACAGTTTGTCTAATAAAAAGTTCCATGTCGGGAAGACACCAGAAAAGGAATGCCATGATAATGTTGGTTAAACACGCTTGTTGAGAACAGTCAGACACAATTTCGTATTTAAGTCTGACGCACAATAAAAGTCTCAGGAACACCAAGGTACGGGATATCTTGGTTTTATTTGAGCAATTTTCAGGTTAGATTTAGGTGTCTTTCAAAAACAAACAAATGAACATACAAATTTGCAAATAATTTAAATAATTAGCAGGAAATCAAATCAATGCAACAAACGACCTTAAGTCCTTCAACGGGTTTTTACAAGTTCCGTCTGCATGACGTCAGTATTTATTTTTTACCCCCTAATAAGAATAGGCATTAATTATTAAAGCACCCTTTTATAAGCTTACTGAAAGACTACTGAGAAACTTGAACATGCTTACAGATACTGAACTGGGTGAAGTGCGAGCCTTTCAGAGCAGCCTCTTTGGCCTGGGAGGTTATGCGGTTCATTGTATTGATGCATCTGTGTGGCAGAGAGCCATGTGAAGTGGTGGATAAGTGATGTAATGGATCTGAAACAAGGTCACAATATATGGGCAAAACCTATTGGGACACTCGGAAATCTATGTGGGCTGCAAGATGTACTCAAATATAGTTGTTATGACCAAAAAGGTGGAAATTTTACTGGCAATCTACCAGAGCGGCTATGTGATCAGATGACTTGATGAAGCTGCATGTGTTTTTTTTTTTTTTTTTGTACGATCAGTTCCAAGTAACTTGACAATTGTATGTTTGTCATCACAACTGAGCGAAAATACTGAGAATATGTCGTAAAAGTGGCATTCCGGGATGAGTTCAACTTTAGTGGATTCACAGCACTTTTAAATTAGATTTCAATTTCACTTCGATTTCAACTTTATAAATTCAATTGCATTACCGGATTTGTTATATAACTTCAAAGTTGAGCAGGTCAACTTGTCACTGGGAGAAATGGAAGAAAGCAATGGATTTGCCTGTCACCTGCATGATTTAGCACAAGATGTACAAAAAAAATGGAGGTGCATGCGTGCACGTGTGTAATCTTGTCTGCGATTCTACTCAAGCTGATGTGGCGTTCAGGGTCTCATTTTCTTTTCGCAACCGGCTATTACAGAATGATCTCGACATGCACTCTGCAGAAACAACTAATTCAATACAAGTCTCCTCTGCTTGCTTAAGACTGAACATAGGGAATGAATCAAAACATTTTTTATATTATTTTCAGAAAGAAAGTAAAGAATCTATTCAGTGGAAGGAAAAAAAATCTGAGTGATTATGCATTTCACATGACTTTGTGATTTACAGTGAACGAATGGACGGTGCACTTTGCTAGTCTATTTTCAGGTGATAGTCAACAAAATGAGTGCAGTGCTATTATGCCATGCCATCTCCCCCCTCATTTTCTGCCCTGGTCACGCCTTGAGTCGTATCGTGCCTGGCACTGGGTCGTGATGTCTCGCGTCTGAAGGGCTTATCAAGGCAGAAGTCGAAACGGGACCCATTACGGCTCGAGAGCAATCTATCAGAGCTGACTGCACACATGGTCAGGAAAGAAGTGTGGGGTGCAATGAATGTGTGTCTATCTGTGCAGTGGGTAATTACAGACTGGTATAAAAAAAAAAAAAAAGAAGGCGTCAAGTCGTGCTGGGTTGTCTCACTCCAGCAGCTTCCAACCAAAGACAGCAGACAGCCTCCGTGTTTGGAGCAGCGGGAACTGCTTGGAATACTAATGTGCAAAGGAGGAAGGGAGGACATAAGGAATGATGGAGGGAGCAGAGGAGGGAGGGAGGGAGGGAGGGGGCAGAGTTAGGGGAGGAAGCGATAGGAGAAGCACTTAAAAAGTAGGCCTCGCAAAAAGACCTCAATAGCAAAGTGGGGATGCATATAAATCATGAATGATGCTGCATTATTCTCTGGAGTGGCAGAGTCTAACCCGGCCGACATTGAGCAAGAGGTGGAGTACGAACTGGACAACCCTATGTACTTCCTGTCTTCTTGTACACCAGCTTCCTTCCACATCCCCAAAACATAAATGTCAGCAAAGACTCAAATGTGTCCCTATGTGCCAATAGAATCTTACATAACTGTAACATTTGTATACCTGAGGGCAGTTTGAAGTGACGCTGACTGGTTAAATCTACAAATTAGCGTTGATTTGTAGAACAGACAAGAAACTCGGGATGCAGGATGATTCCTCTCTCCTCCAACTCCAATCAAATAAGATGTTATGTTTGAACTTTGGATGACTGATTGTGTGCAGCGGATTTCTTAATTGGATACTTTTATCAAGGCTGATGATGAGATGCATGTACGGCTCTGAATTCCCCCTTGATTGCCATAATCAGTGCAAAGAAAATGCTGTTAGTTGGAAATTAAAAGTCAAAGTGATGAGAGTGCTGAAAAGGACATCACAAAAGGAAGCTATACATAAACCTGGCTTATATTGACAAGATATCTATCTATCTATCTATCTATCTATCTATCTATCTATCTATCTATCTATCTATCTATCTATCTATCTATCTATCTATCTATCTATCTATCTATCTATCTATCTATCTATCTATCTATCTATCTATCTATCTATCATTTTCAAAGAACCAGGAGAAGATAATACATTTTAGTTCTATTTTCGTAGCGGTCCTGCTATGTATCAGGTTACAATCATTGATCCTACCTTCCCTGTAAAATGAACTGTTGGTTGATTAAATTAATTAATGAATTAAAAGTTTTATCTTGAAAGAGGCACCTCTCAAACTAGTTCATTAGATTACGCAAACTCTCACTGTGAGGAAATGGTTGACTTTCAGATAGGATCTAATCTCACCGATTTCTCTTTCTGTTTGTTGAAGGTGCAGAAGCCAGTCGACCAGGACTGACTGCAAATTGGGAACAAGAAGAAACAACCGCATGTCGCTTCTTTTAGTGTTCATTCAGTACTTCCCGCAACAAAAACAACAACAAAGTGTAATAAATCGAAAGCAAACGCAAAAAAGCGACTGCGCTGTGTTTTGGCCTGCTCGCTCCATTCAAAGGCTAAAGTGCACCTGTCGAGGGAAGTGGACACAATGGGTTAAAATGAGCTCATCTATCAAGCCCATAAGAGCCACTCCCCGCTCTCTTGCCCTGCACCCGGCTTCCTGTTGTGCAGGAAGCGTGGCCTGCCCGCCTCCACCCACTCGGCTGCACGACTAACAGGGAGTCAAAAAAAAAAAAAACACAATGTATCAAAAGATCACTCGTATGACGGAGGTATAAGTTTATGTGTGTAACGAAGAGTAGACAAATCATCTGTCTAGTAAACAACACATGCACACGCAGAAGGTCTTGGCAGCTGCATGCTTCCATTGTGGTGAGGCCTCATTAACTCAGGAAGCGCTCTGGCAGGAAAAGCGCCATTTGGGATCATTCAGGGTGCAGGAAGCCTTGTGCTTAGACAGCCAAGTCTTTCCTGTTGGAAGGGAAGGTGTGATGGCTTTTGTGCACTCGCACACCTGCAGCTGCAGAGACCCCAACACCCCTCCCTCCCTCCCTCGCTTTCAATCACGAGCAACTATTCACATGACGTCTTTTTGCTATTCATTGCGTTCTCATTGATGTGGCAGCTGACTTTGGAGGAGAGGTGAGGGATACCCTGGACTGATTGATAGTCAATTAAATGGCATACTGTTAACTCTCATTGAAAAGTCCATCACAATGTCAATACAAAAATATCAATGAACTTGCTAAAAAAAAAAAATCCCTTTTATGTGTGTGTGTGTGTGTAGATTCTCACTCAGTCGTCATGGTAATCTGCAAAAGTTTAAACCAATTTTTTCTTTGTCATGTGTTGGGTGTCTTCTATAGTTGAAATTTGGAAATATCCTCCCCCATTCGAACTGAAAGTCCATTTTGATTCTCCAGAGCGTCCATTATTGTAGTATAATGGTTTCCGTCAATGAATCCGATTTTGCGCTTTATCATCAATTGATTTTCTTTTTTGACTGGGAGATAAAGAAAATGAGTCTTATGAAATCATTCTGTCCAAACCATTCATCTGAAAGATGTGCTGTCCAAGTCTTGCGCAAGTCGGCGGCTTTTTCTTCAGTATTTCAATAGCTTGTTGAAGGAAACAAAAAAAGACTTTGTATCACCTAATTGTTATTCATAAGCACTACCCTGATTACACACCCACTGTTGCAAATACTCGGCAGTTCATAATTTCTGCTGACATACGTCAATGTCTTCATGGATCACACGAGAGTATTAATGGGTGAAATCAAATCTGCACTTGTCCACTTTGAACAGAGCAGGCGTCCCTTGCTTCAGGTCTGAAGACAAACCACTTCTGATTCACACCAACTACAAACACGTGCGGCTTTTCGTTTTTAACAATCCATTGTAGCCCGGCATCTGAGATAAAACAGTCTTAGCCCATAGTGAATTTTGCTTGTACCTAATCCTTCTTGTAGCCTGTTGTTGAGGGGGCGGACTCGGTAGAAGTCTAAAAGTCATCTAGAGAGGTCAAGGGCTATCTTCATGCTTTAGGATCATCCACCTCCAGAGATGGGAAACTCTGCCACAGTTTAGCTTTAGCTACAGGTACTTTTAATCAACCATCAGGTAAAGAAATTTACCTGAAGGAGTAGAAACACTTGTGGCTAAAGCCAAACTGTGACAGGGTTTTTACTTTCTGGACCGGGATTTCCCATCTCTGGTTGTGGTTGACCCTAAAGCATGAAAACAGATTAAAGACAGCTGCTATTGTTCGCTTTGCTGCAACAAAACTGGAAATTCCCCCATTGCAAAGCGAATAAAAGGCTTGCCCTATTCAATGTTCTTCTACTTATGTGAAAAAGTAGATCTACCAAGAAACTAGTTGGGGTCTCGCGCAGCTGTGTGAGAGACAATCGTGAATAGACGCACACATGGTGACATTCCTGAATGCGCACATTAATTGGCTCCTTCTTTAGCGTTTTCTCTCGTGCGCCAGTTGATTAGTAATAAGAGCGAAACACACAGTCTTGCTGTGAGGCTCCTGCGTCATCAATGTCGTTCTTATAAGCGCCCTCCTTGTGTTCCCGGCATTTGGACAAGAATCACGGTGTCTCGTGTACAAACCCAACTAAGAGGCAAATTGTCTCTATCAGTCATTTGTATCCAAAATACATTTTAAAAAATTAGAACAAGGGTGAGTTGATGCTAGAATTCTTTATGATATATTGATATCAAGCATGTCGTATATGCGTTAGCTTGATTTTAAAAAAAATTACATTTAACATATGACTGTGTTTTATGAAATACTGTAGTTTTGCTCCTGAAAAACGATAAAGAAAAATGTTTTTGCATTTCAGGTTGAATTATAGGATAGCGACGCAATGTTTTCTTAGTATAAAGGCCCAGTACCAAATCTTGTGGTACTCAAGAGGCAATAATTACAAACAGTAAAATGTATTTTTGTTTGTCCACATAGCATTGTAGTCCTGAATTGACAGTCCTTGTTCTACGCCAAGCCGAAAATAGCAAACCCATCCATTATAAACATTGCCAGTGAAATGATGATTTGGACTCCATTAGAGATTCCAATCAAGCTGAACTAAACATCATTAAAGATGCACCAGAAGCTCAGATGTCAGCAGTGTAGCATTACGTGTAGGTCATAGTGCAAGAACATTCCCAGGACAAATTGTCTTCGTACAGATGTGAATGCATCAAGGAGCTCACTTGGTGGTGTCGCATGACTCCTTGGAGGCTGAGACAATGCATTCACAAAACCACAACATATCTCCATGTGATATAATCATCCAGGAGTAAAAGTACACTGTATTATTGATGACATCAGACCCCTAGATCATTTCTAAAATAAACACACGCATCATAATGCTTAGCAACATGACAATTCCAAACAGCGCGCCATCACTCGCTAGAAACGTGTTGTCATTCACAGAAACATCAAATTAGGCCTTCCAGTACCGAACTCCTTGCATTATTACGTGCTTTGTGTGATTTGTACAGACGCCAATAAACCAATTGTCGTTTAACTCATCTTCTTACTGCTGCTTGGAACATGTTGAGGAACAAGGAACTTAGGTGGTAAAATGTTTGTAATTAACATTTTCGCTGGTGACAGTGGCGTGAGACAACAATGGCAATTTAGTGTTGCGCAAGATGTTCCCATGAATTATAATAAAATGAGGGCATAACAATATACACAAAGAAACTGATGTGGGGGAAAAAAAAAAAAAAGCACTGTACTTTTGACCCTGAAAAAAACTCATTGTGCAAGAAGACGATTTGTTGAATATTACGTAAGGTAGGTGTTTTGTAGTTCAGATGAGAGGGGGACTCTAACGCAGCTGTAACTCGGCTGACTACAAAAATTATTGATAAATAATTATGTTCATCAATTTTTAAGCACCTTATTCTGTGCTTCTTTTTCAATATGAGATAAGTCAGCTGGCCATTTTCCATTGAGTCATGAAACTTGTTGGGGCCACAAACTTGTTTGTCAGTCCTCGTATTTGGGTTAACTTTCTACATTCATTGTCTAGGATGTATTACGTAGCCAACAAATACATGTAAGCATCCTTGAAATTCTGAAACTACTCCATAATTGGGCATATGCCTTCTTAACATGCTCAGCAACATCTCAAACAATTTTAAACACCTTTTGAAGGTGAAAAATATTCACACAGTCCCTCTTTTATTGGTTTGATACCAGCGCTTGTCTCGTTTCTGAGTCAGCACTCACGTCAGCATTGGGAAGCAACAAAGTGTGTCATGTTATTTTCAGAAATAATGCCACAAATACAAAAAAAAAAAATCAAATTTTTGACATATACACAAAGTTATCAGTTAAAAAGGATGGATGGTTTAGTCTTTGAGAAGATTTTTCTTTTTGGTTCACAGGCTATAGGTTGCATGAGTCACATTCAAGTGCATCATTTTAAGGCTTATATGGTCTTAAGATTGATTTTTCTATTCTTCTCTGTGACGAACATACCTCCACATGGTTACTGCGTATTATTGTGTATAGTGGTTGCGAATAAGTTTCTCTTCACAAAGTGAAGTTGCAGGTTTTTAAAAAAAAGCACTGAGAAGAAAGGAATGCCCTAAAGCCAGAAGGACTAGCGTCATTCTCGATTTGGGAGGGTTTGACTAAAGCATGTCGGAACCTGCTCAAACAAAAGTTGCTATTGAATGAAAACATACCGATACTTACATGGGTGGAATCCTTCAGTATGTTGACAAAAGTGAAAGAAGAAATTGTCCTTTTAGGACACTGGTGTCAAACTCAAGGCCCGGGGGCCAGATACAGCCCGTGACATCATTTTATGTGGCCTGCAAAGACAAATTGTGCATCAAATTCATGTGTCATTACTAAAATTGCAAATTGTCTTCACTTTTAATATCTTTTTTTTTTTTAAATATTTGACCAGTTTTTACTCGTCTGATTTGAAAACGAGTTATTTGTCAGTTTGTTTTGTAGCTTTTACTGTATATAATATGAGGTGCTCATACATTTATTTGGGTTGACACTCATAATGGCCCTCCGAAAGAAGCTATGACTACAATGCGGCCTGCCAAAAAAATGAGTTTGACACCCCTTGTTTTAGGACGTGAAATTGTCTTTTAGCACGACGAGCTGCTGTGATCCACCATTGTTTGTTTTCAGAGTGGAGCATGACTTGCTTATTTTCACTTACAATGTTTACAAAGTAAGCATTAACAGTATATTTAAGAGACCCATTTTTAAATGTCGCAGTCTTAAGATAGGGTAGTGTTGCCACGTAAACAAAGCAAACCAAATCCAGCGATCCTGTCATCCATTTTTTTTAGATAAAGCGCTGTCGTGTAAACAGCCGCTATGAGATAAATGTCTGCAGAGAAGCTGCTAACAGACATGCCGTGCAGGCGCACTCCAGAAGGTGCTAGTCAGACCTGAGTCTTTCTTCTCCAGGTGTGCTTTTACACTGACAAAAACAGATGCCCCCCATGCAAGTTACAATTATCGAGAGTCATCGTACTTTGAACCGGAGAATGAGTCTATTTGTTTGTGGCTCGTCATCATGCGTTGCAACTTTCTTGGCGAGAACGACACCTGCACTTTGGCATCCGGTGTTGAGGGTTACACACGCTCACACAAAAGAACACACCACAAGCCCTTACATGGTTACAAAGATACAAAGTGGGCCAACATACCCACATCCACTACCGAACAATCCATTCATTGTTTAAGGATTGTAATTATTATGAAAATTATTTTTCATAATTAAATTAATGGTAAATGGGGTGTTAGTAGGTGGATGTTAGTTTTACAATGTCAGGAATAACTGTCATATTTTTTATATTTGTTACCTCAATTTATAAATGTATGTTAAATTTTCATTTGTTTAATTAAATTACAATATACAATGTTCATACTTATATAGAAATCATGTCTTTCTTTTTTTTTTGGTGGCAAATGTTTTGTACTGGCAGCTGCAGCAGTGAATCACATGCACGTCTCTTCCAAAAGTGCTTTTCTTTTTTATTGCAAATAAACTTGTAGTGAAACCTGTGCACTAAATTCATGACATAATCTGATGACAGTATTTGGGAGAAGAAGAGCTATGACTCAGACAGAGAGACCAAACCAACTGCAGATGTTTACACGCGGGGGATGACAATGAGCGAGCGAGCCAGTGAGAGAGTGAGGCGGTTGCCACAGAAACAGTGATGTGTCTCCCACTCAGCTCGGTTGCAGTCTGCACATTTAACAGCAAGACTTGATGGCGTTTGATTGGCTCGTCGCGGACATGTTGTGCTTGACGACTCTGACCTCACGTCACGCTCTTTTAAGGGCATGCAGCTTTTTTTATGAATGAGAGAAGGAGGAATGTGCTGGAGTATTATGGACAAATGTCTTGACGCCTTTTGTAACGTCACCTGGCATGTAACAATTGGCTATGCACGGCTTCCCTTATATGGAAAAAATTCATCAATTTCATTCAAATGAAAACCATTACAACAGTCAACCTTTCTTTGGTCTGCTATTAATGCTGCTATACTAAAAGCCACGCCTTAGCCAGGTTGAGGAAGCTTAAGGGTGCAGAATCAAATAATACGAGTCTTGACGCTTATTTTTTTAAAAGCCTTAGCTCAACAAGTCACTGACATTTTAAATCTTTCTGTTTGTACAAAGGCAATGCCTGATATGTGAAAACAAGCCTTTCTCTCTCCTTTACTGAAAAGAGACTTGGATCGTTATCAACCCATTTTAAATCTGTGTACTGTAGCAAAAGTTTTTAAATCTCTATTAAAGTCATTCATTGAGCAACATAATATTCTTATCCCAATGCAATCTGGTTTCAGATTTTTTGAAAGTTAATGATATCAATTCTGCACGTAAAAATGAATGGTTCTGTGTAGCCTTATTTATTGACGAGGCATTTGACATAGTAGAAGATCGTTTCTTGTAAAATGTTGGTTTTGGCCCCAGTGCAAATAAACTGGAGCTAACTTTCTGACCGATCCCAACCGGTATGTTAAGTATTAATGATTTGCAAGTATCGTGAGCATGAGCACTTGTTGAGCAATGCAGCCCCACCCAGATCCCTTGGGACTCTGGGCATGCCTGTCTTAGATTTACTTTCTACATCCCTTTTTTGTTGTGAGTCACTAGTTTGAAACGCAGCTTTGAAGCCTGTCGCGCTTTCTCACTTGAATAGGCAGGGCTGCATTTAATAACGTGACACATTTCTGGGGAGCTTTGCTCAACGTCTTTAGCACCTTGTTGCGACACAATTCTGTTCAAGAAACAGAAAACTGACCGTGAAGCCATCGTTCAACTGTGACGGCTTTGGGAGTCGCAACGCCAGACCAATCCCCCCTACCCATCCCTTAGAAGAGCTTATGAAAGTAACAAGTGCCCTGACAGCATTTGAGTTTTTTCTGAGGGTGGCGTGAGATGCATACATCCCAAGCTTCTCTTTCACACTGCTTGACATAAATCACAGAAACACTGTTGAGGCACGTCAATAGATTCATATTAATTTTAACAATTTTATAAGCATGTGAGAGCATTTCGGTTTTTGTGTGAGAGAGGTCATGTGAAATGATGTCTCGGTTGGCCCCTCATAACAATAATTTCTACTGACTCATGCTTTTGCCTGCACACAACCTGAGGGAAGAAGCCGATATAAGGATTCCTTTGTCACATCAGCTCAAGCTCATGGCTCAGCTTACCCGTACGCACTACAGCATCTCCTTAGTCGATGTGACTCAAGCTGGAGCTGCCTTGTTTGTGCCTCACTGCCAATATGAACTCTAAATTAGATACCAGCGTTCACACTAATTGAGTGAATCACATTTTGTCTCTTTAATGGAAAAGGAGTTAAACCAACTCTGGAGGGAACGCGCCATGTCTTTAGTTCTAAGTTGGCTGAATTACTTCCAAAATGTAATGAGTTAAAGTTATTAGTTACCTTTCCAAAAAAGTAATTGAATTAGTTATTGAATTGGCCCTTCATAAATGTAACAAATTACTAGGAAAGTAATTTTTACATTACTTTTTCAAAAATGTTCAATGATTAAAAGAATTCAGATTTTTAAGCAGGCGTCAATACAGTTGCATAGAGTAGAACAGCATAGACCAGTACTTGATTTAAGTCAATATTTAGTGAACGTTAAAAAAAAAAAAGACAGTAGTGACTGCTATATGGTAATGTAAACAATGTTGCGTCTTTGGACAGTCCAAGAGCTAAAAAAAAAAAAAAATCAAATAAAGAAAAACGTAAAAACTCACCAGGTATGCCAAGTTCCTCTCTCAAAGTCCTCCAAGCCTGCTCCCGTTTTTTTTTTTTTTTTTTTTTGCCCCGATATAGAAAGAGGTATTACAGAAGTATTGCGTAATACAAACAAATATTGCATACTCGGGATGGGCACGGGCAGCTACGACGATCATTTTCTCCATTTTGGTCTCTTTTTCCCAAACAAAAGCCCCGCCATTGCCTTGCGCAGTGTCATGCGTCACCTGTGCGAAGCTGATTGGCGAGTAACGTGCCGCGTTTCACTGTTAGTAACGGTAACGGCGTTTTAACAAGTAACATCAGCTTGGTCTGAAGTTCTGTGGTCACATGTTGGCGAATTTAGGGGAAGTTATTTTTTTCCCCCTACGCTTGTTCCTATGATCCAAAAACATGCAAGTTTATGAGTTTTTTGTTGTGAGTTTTTGTGGGGTTTTTTTCTTCTTCTTCTTAGTTTTTTTGCTCACTTTTTGTGTTTTTTGGTGCCGTTTTGTTTTTGTATATTGTTTTGTGTAGCTTTTATGTTATTTTTGCCAGTTTTTTTTTTCTACTGTGTATTTTTTGTCTTGTGGATTCTCCATGTGGATTATGTGCTATTTTTTGGTGGATTTTTTTTTAAATGGATTTTATTGTGTTGTTGGTTGGATTTTTCCTTGTATTTTTGTGGGGATTTTTTCTTCTACCAATATTAATCATGCTTCATGTCCTTAATTTTGTATCTTTGACATCCTCTTACCTTTTCTTCACCCTGTTAGTGAGTTCTCAGGTGCGTGTCTGCATGCATCTGATGCAGATGCTGGTCTGTGTTTGTTAGGCCACAAAGTCAAAACGCCCTTGAATGCCATGCAAAGTCAACATCAACATTCTATTCGGAGCGTCCATTACCGTCAAAAGCACTGGGACCCTGGAGGTATCACCGCATGAATAATTCCTACTCTTTCCCTCACGTGAACCGCTACTTCCTGTTCTCTGGGTATGTCTACGCTTGAACCATGTATTATTGAGCTCCACTGAGCATTAATGTTTTTTTGAAGTGGATGACTCAAGTATCTATGTTGGACTGCAGACATTTCATTGCTAAGTAAGATGCAGCAGTGAGGAGGTGTGCAACTAAACAATCAATTGAACATTCGGATGACAAAGTGTGAGCTGTAGAGGCAGTGATCTCTGACATTCAGAAGAGCAAAAACTACCACATTTTTCCCTTTGTAGGAATAAAATTTGTACAGTAAAGTTTCATTGTCCTTGTGAAGTATCATGATGTATGTCGTAAACAAATTGGTTAACTCATTTAGAGACAGGCACGACTTATTAACCTAAATCATGTCTAAGTGAAACAAGTTAGTCAGAGTCACATCAGGTCATCTTTGCAGAGATGGACCTTTATTGTTGACAACCTCTTCTATCTCGCTCATTTCTGTGCTACAAACCCTCATGTTCAGATATCGTACTTGCTTTGATTTGGACCGGAAAGAGACAAGAGTTGGAGATGGGCCTTTATTGTTGACAACCTCTTCTATCTACCTCATGTTCAGATATCACACTTGCTTTGATTTGGACCGGAAAGAGACAAGATTGTCATTATGGTCCATTTAGCTTTCATTCCCCTCGGCAACTAATTTCTTTGGAGTGGGAAAAACACTTCCAAACTGCTGCATGAAACGTCTGTTAAAAAAAAAAATGAAGGAGATATGAAGATAAATTGGCATTCGGTGGAAATCGTGATTTGATCGAGTTTGTATGTTTGCTCACATTACAGTGAAATGGTCTCCAGTTTTGTTTATATTATAGTTAATAGGTAAAATATTAGTAGAAAAGAAAAGAAAAATTCACACATATTCACTTTTTTTAAGAAAATGCACTTTATTATTAAATAAATAAATACGGCACTTTTTGTACACAATAAGTTATGTCGTATTTTTTTTCCCATAATGATGATGATGGCTCTTTAAGCATTCTGGGATAAGAAAACATCCTCCCCCACCCCTGTGCGCTCAGTCTAGTCATCATTAAAGAACTCGCTGTTCATTTTTTTTGCATGAAATTACAACCCTCCCACACACACTGACTCAGATACACACACAAACAGATGTACACATTTTTACCACCACTTGAACCTTGGCCCAACCACACACATATTAGCATGTTTCTGTATGGCAGGTTATCTTACACTGTACATCATTTACAATATTCAGACCGTCTCGCGGCCTCTTTTTTCGATTTTCAAGCTGGTGCCAGCCCAGCTGTTCGCTCTTTCCAAAAGACATCCTCCTTCTCGTTCTTTGTCCAACACATTTGGATCGTACCAACATTCCCAGGTCCAACATACTCTCCTCCAGTCAAACGTCATCTCTTCTCTCTTGCATGGAGTTCCTTTATCATCCACAATCTGTTGTCACACCACAATTCCACTTGCGCAGTTCCTCCCCGATAGTTCTGCAGGATGTGTTGGTCCATGTGTCGAATGCACATATTTAAGCAGGGTAGGGTCTTTAGCTGCACCTCTGCAGCAGCATGTTGAGCGAGTAGAGCATGCGCTCGCGCAGGTCGGCGGGGCAGCCGGATGCCAGCAGCGAGCTGAGCTTGAAAGTCTTGGAGACGCGGTCCTCGTTGATGTAGGTCAGCATGTATTCGTCTCTCTGGCAGCACAGGATGATCTTGGTATGGTCGTGGTAAAAGTTCACCTTTGGGAAGAATGACAAATGACAGTTAATAATAGCCAAAAAGGGTTTGAGTGTTTGTTAAATTTGGTTAAAAAAAAAAAAATCTGGCTATCTGATCTGTGCCCTCTCAATTGAACCAGAACCATAATAAGTGCAAATGAGTTTGACAAACCAAAAGGGATCGTAAGGCTATGTGGTATTTTTTGTTTCACCAAAGAGGTTTTCCCCTGATAATCATCTGTTTGTGTTCCTGTTTTGGGCTTCCTGTTTAGAGTTTCAATTTTGCATTCCCGAAAACAGAGGTTTGGGTCAGGAAAGTGAAATGGACTGAAACACAAATTGCAATTAGTGGAGGGAACAACCTTGGGGGCTACTTGATCATAATTTAAACAAATTATCTGAATTCTTTTTGATGCTTGCAAGTTTCATTTCCCCAATTTTCTTGAGTGTGGCTCAGTATACACTCATCTAACAAAATGTTAGAGCCATCGAGCTTTCAGGTGAAATTACAGGGTGAAGCTAAAATGTGCAAGACCCTTATGTTTGACTTTTAACTCAACAACCTCGTGCAGTCATCTGACTTTATTTGGCTCCATGTATCCATGCCTACATTTTTCAAGAGGCAGCTGATGTGCTCAAGAAAGATGCTACAGGCTACAGCCCATTCCACAATGACAATGAAACCATTGTCTTTCTTTTTCCCCCCCAAAGGACCTCACAAACATCTTTGTTAAATCTTATCTGATTCTCATGAAAATTTTCTGCGTCAGCAGTTCTGACACAGATTTAGCGGTTTAACATTATAAAGCCCTGAAAAAGCACAATGACTGTATGTCAGATCTGCCAAGAGAAATTTCTCTGTCTTTAATGTTGATATAAGGTTGTTATCTTGCTGCTCCTGGCAACCACCCATGTTTTCCCCGGGAGTGTTTACCTGGAAAGTGCCGTCATTAAAGAGCATCATGAGGGCGCGGTCCGATTTGAGCCATTGAAGAAGATAGAGTCTGGGCATGTGTGCATCCGTCATAGTGCCCAGGTCGCCGCCCTAGAAACACAACACTGTTAGCATCCGACAGGCCGCAACATGCTATTATTTAGAAACGGAATTAACAACTTACATCCATGAGGTTCTCTTCCATGTAATGGGAAAAGTACTTGAGTACAGTCACTTGGCCCACAAAGTGTTCAGGAACCTCACAGGTGGGGAAAACAGAGCGCTGGCCCAACTCTGCATAATAATGGATTGTCCTGGGGATGAATAGAAGATAAACAGTCAGACAAACGTTGATTTGAGCAAAAAGCTCAAATAGTGTGATTATCATTTTTTTGGCAGCGTCTGAATAGCAACATTTGCAGTGGCGCGTACTTTCTGTCTGGCAGGAGGCTCATGTGAGTGCCATTGTTGAAGAGAACGCCCACGGTGTGGTCGGACAACTGGTATCCAAAGCCGTACTTGTTGGAGTAGTCCACCCACTTGGTCACCCATTGAAGGCCGCAACTATTTGCACTTTGAGGAATGTTGTCGGCTGCAGGGCGAAACACAAGAGGAACAATAAAGGGGATTTAGAATACATTTACCAGGAGGACTGCGTGCAATTTGTATTCCTCACTATCAAATAAGTGCACTAATATCACAAATGTTCTGTTCTGTTCGGTAAATGGTGGCTGGGTGAGGGGGCAGATGTCCATTAGAGTGGAGGCCTTGGGAAAGATTTATAAGGCATAATTTGCAGTTTACCTGAAGGCATCGCAAAACATACGTTACTGTGCATTTCTGTTCTGTACTGACATTTACTGAGGCCAATATTAGCAAGAGAGCTCCACTGTGGATGGGGGTAGGTGTCAGTGTGGGGGTAGGCCTTATTTTTTACAATCCATATTGGTAGGAGGAATCGATAAGTCACGTAGCTACATCGGAACATAAATTACGCAAAGCTGTGAAGCGCCTCTACGTCTGTACTGGAACTCCACATCCGCAAAAGAACGAGTCAGCAGTTGCTTCAGGGAGTGATAAAACTTTACAGACTTTATCGTAGAATCATAATCTTCGGCTTGAAGCCTTTGAGTCGGTGCGGCTAAAGTTTTATCGCTCTCCAACCCACCAGTTAAATCGGTTCATAACCTCAAAACTGTGTCTGTTGGGTACGTCGTATATGGCTGACTCACCTTTCGGCATGTTCTCCAGGCACCCCCTCAACACACCGGCGACCGTATCGGCGACGCTCCCCGTGGTGTTGTACTCCAAACCTTCAGGGACGACAGGGTATGGATTTAAGCATTTCATGTTTTGATTTACGGTCACACTTCATTAGGTACACCTGCACAGTGCTGTCAGTCAGCGAGACAGAAGAAAAATACTGCAAGTCCAGCAATCATTAAATGGAGTCCGTCGCGTCGCCTGCGTGAACGGCAGCAGCGTGTACCACCAATACGGAAAGTATAACGAGGCACAATGCAGGATTTTTTTATATGTCTCTTTGATTACATGTCAATAAATTATAAAGTGTACCTATAGAAGTGTCTACTTTACCAATGTCACCGTAAGAACTCACATTCGCTGCTGCTGCTGCAACTCCCCAGACTCCCCCTGACGATTAAACGGATGGTATCTCGCGTCGTCGTCAGGGATCGGCTCTCTGTTGCCAGGGCGACGGGGCTTTGGGCAGATGGCGGAAGTTGACTTCCATTCTGAGGCGGATGAAACGAATGACGACAGCGTTTGTAAATGTGCGATGGCGATGGAGTAGGATTCATCTCCTCCCACTATGACTCAACTCAAAATGGTTGAAAATAACCGGCTTTCTGAATAACTTGCTCACTTAGGGACCGTTTGAAAATTGCAAGTGTGAATAATTCATTTATACCTCGGCTGTCTTTTTGCACTGCTGCTGGCCGATGACAGTTCGCTCCAGGTCATGCTGCAGCTTGTAGATCTCCTCTTCTTCTTTGGTTAATTTATCTGCAAGAGAAAATATATTTGATGCAATGTAATGCTAAACTACACAAGCGATTCGCTGTAAGCAGCTCTCAAGGACTTCTCAATTGGCCATTTAAAGCAATGACCCAAGTACAAAATACAAATGATATTAATTTATTTCCAACAATTTACTCTCTTCAGTCGAGTGTGTTTGTCCATGAATTATATGTTAGACTGTTCAATCTGATTTTGGCCTCTAGATGCCAATTCAATCTGCCCAGGGCCTTCGGCAGCACTCGTGCAGGGAAATGTAACATAAACCAAATTAGAAATCGAACGGTCCCTTCATCTAATGGGACCCACAAGTCAGCATTTTTACATCCTTGGGTTGGTGAGAGCAAGATATCCGTATTTTATTACTGTAACCCTAACATTAATACCGAATTCACGGTCATCGGTAAATGAGTCTTACTCACTCAGAGTTTCGTAGTATTTGACCTTGTCTCGTCTGCCTCCAAAGAGAGCCGCCGCAGCTTTCTTGAAAAAGCTCTTGGCGGGACTTGAAATGTGGAAATCGGGTGCAGAGTGACAACAGCTCGCCGACAGACGCTCAGGACTTAAACCCTGCAAAGGGGACATCAAAGTGGGTCAGCATCTCATTGTAAGGAAGAAATGTAGCGGATGGAGGTTTTGTTCTTTGGTAAATCACCTGTGTGAAGAATTCGTGTCTCAAGATGTGTTCTAGGTCAGGTCTGTCTTCTGGCACCTTGGCCAGCAGGCTGGCAATGAGCTGCTTGGCCTGCGGTGATAGCGAGGAAGGCAACGAGTAGCGAGCCTCGCGGATGCACCGGTACGTCTCTTTCAGGTTGGTGGTTTCAAACGGTGGCCTTCCCAAGAGCATTGTGTACCTGGAAAAAGATAGATGGTGCTTGTAAGGCTCTATCCATTTATTTTCTACCGTGATTTCGTTCATGGGGTTAAGCTAAGCTATCTAAAACTATTCATATGCCACCCTCATTTACAACCATTCAATTCAAGTTATACAAGTTGCACTTCCTGACCGTTTCATACAATCAGCACTTTGAGGGTTCACATTAGGACTCATTTAGAAGTCTACTCACATTACACAGCCAAGGGCCCAGATGTCTGATTCACAGCCATGGCCTTGCTTGTTCAGCACCTCGGGGGAAAGATAGTTGGGAGTCCCGCAGATCGTCTTTCTCCTGTTCCCCGCCGGCTCCAGCTTGGCTGCCAGACCAAAGTCGCCCACCTTCAGCTCCATGGATTCACTTACGAAAAAATTACCTACACGGGATAAGTGAGAAAGATGAGAAAGGGCGCGCTGACGAGGCTCCTGTTCTATTCGACACGCACGAAAGACTTACCCAGTTTGAGGTCCCTGTGCAGGATCTCCTGCTCGTGCAGGTACTTGAGCCCAGAGACGATCTGTCGCAGGTAGTAGCGTACCTCAGGTTCGGTGAGCACTTTGCGCGCCTTCAGGATGTGTGCTAATGACTGCAAAAAAAGAAGAAGTCAGGCATGCAATTTGACATAGGGCAGAAATGCAGACTAGTCGGGGTGCAACGCAAACATGGATGGGTGGGATGGCTACAACAAATATATACATAGGAGGCAAGCCACTGATCTGCTGTAGTGCAGTAGTTGGATCACTAACAGATCAATTTTTCTTTTCTACCATAAAATTTTAAAAATGCGTAGAACCCAAATGAAATGATGAAAAAAATCCACTTCATGCTCACAACAAATGACAAAAAAGGTCAGTACTCAGTGAATCGACAGGTTAAATATTTATGGAGTATACTAGATTTTCATGCCTTTACTTGCACAGTGCTACGCCGTGTGAGGAAAGGAGCCAACAAGTAGTCAATAAGACGGCATAGGACAGGACAGGAGTGCAGGCAAGGAAAACGGTAGGAAAAAGGTTGCCCATGAAAGCCCGCATGCTTTAAAGTTGTGTATGTGACTAACTTTTCTGCTGCAGTACTCCAGCAGGATGTAAATGTTCTCCTTGTCCTCGAAATGGTGGTAAAAGTGCACTATGTGCTTGTGATGGAGTATTCGGTGCAGCTCGATTTCTCTGTCAATCTAGACATGGAAAAACATCAAAATAGTTAAAAACACTTTAGAAAAAATAATTGTGATTATTATATTTGGAGACAACTGTTGTTATGTGTGGGTTTATACCTTCTCCCGTTGGTGCGGCTTGGAGACGCGCGCATGCGGGATGATTTTGGCTGCGTAAACTTTGCTGGTGGAGAGGTCGGTCATCTCGTAGCACTTGGCAAAGCCGCCCTGCAAAGACAAAATATTATTTATATCAATGACTGAATTATTGCAGAAATAAAAGTTCTCTCTCTCTTTCTCTATACCTTTCCCAGAACTTTGCCCCGGCAGTAGCACTTGCCGGTGGCCGGGTCGGTAATGATTCGAGACATCTCCGAGGGAGCGCCGGGCTCCTCGGTTTTCTTCCGCCGAGGCTCGCATGACCTCGGCGTGGATTCGCACATGTTGCCGCTCTTGGGTTGCTGAAGCCCGATAGTCCTCTGTACTTCCATTTATTGTGAAATATGAGAGTTGCCTTTGCTCTTTTCTACACTCTCAATGCCTATCCAGAGCGCGCACTTGGGTTTTATACTGCGGCGCCGTCTGTACTCCGCCCCTTCTGTGGCGTCACAACATTCCTCTTACGTCCATTGCTATGAAAATACAGCCCAAAACAGGTATAGTAAACGAATTTATATTTTATATATGTATAACTCTAAAGAGGTCTTTGATGATTGTGACTGTATTTTTCTTGCATTTGTAGTAAAATAAAAATCACACAAAAAATTAATTCACTTCGAATATTCTGAGCAAATAACTTTAATTTAGGTGAGATTAGATATGCAGCTGATGTATTTAGTCGTTCTCAAGCATAGTCCTGGCTGGAGTCAGTCTTTGCAGCTGTTTGGAGCACGAACGCCCCCTGGGTGGTTGTATGCGTGTAGTGCATTTCAGCGTAGGTAAATGGAGTGCGCATATTACCTTGCATCAAACCTGCAGACGTTTTCGTCCGTGGTGGATTAGTTTTCATGTGCAACTTCTAAATTTGTTCAAGCTTAATTTTTTTTTTCAATTATAACCAAGCTAAGTTTTTCAATGTTGTTAATATTCTTTATGTAACACTGTACAAACAACCACTTACGTAATGATATCTACATTATTCCAAACAAGCACTAGTGATGCCCACTTAGATATAACCAGAAAAGTCACTCAAAAAACATTACAGTATTTTCATATTTAATGTCATAGTAATTAGGACAAACAAACGAGATGTTTTAAAGAACTACACATAAAAAGAAAAAACTCACCTGCTAGTTTTTCACATGTTAAAATTTGCATGCGTGCAGGAAATGATTTGTCTTATTGAAGGCTTATTGAAGGTGGTTGGCTCATGCAGGACCTTCAGATACACTCCAAACATTCAGTCCAACATTAATGAAAAAAGCATTGCACAACTGAGGGTCACCTGAGTGACCTACTGCTCCCTCACATTATTTGACATTTTGCCTCAGACTGGACCTCACAGTGCCAATGTCGTAGGCCCACGTTTGGTTCAGTCCTGAGCCGAGAGTGGACTGGTGAGGCCAGCCGGGGAAAGGGTAGCGGCAAGCGATGACTCGTGCATCGTCAGGAAGCTCTTTCAGCAACTTCTCTCCGAGCACTTCCATCTGTCCAACCATCAGGAGAGGCTGCATCAGCCAAAGTGCTATTGCGTAATCATAGGAAAACGTTAACTCACCACTCCTGTAGCAAGAAAAGCCGTCACGTTGTTGTACTGTGATAAATCCGTCTATGGATAGAAGAAATAAAATTCAACGTTAGTCTAAGCTCCATAAATAAATAATCGCACATCCACCTTACCTTCCAAAAGTCTTTTTTAACAAAGGTAGCCTGGCTGGAAGGCAATGCGGTCCAACGGGCCTTTGCCCTGGCATACGCAACAAGAATGGAGTTAATTTCGAAGCCAGTGCACTTGAAGCCAGCAGAGGAGGCAGCAAACACCTGAGAGATGACAACATTTCTCCATGTCATTTAAGATTTTTTATAGCGCTGGGCTGGTTGCAAGTCAATCACAGGGTGCATCAAATTTAATTTATTAAGATTGGCATTAGCTTTGGCAGAAGTCACCACGATTCTTCCTGGAGTCCAATTCCACCATTATTACCTTTACAGTGCAATACATTACACAGTTCAAGCTTAGGCATAGCAGCTCACCCACCACTCTCCCATCTCCTGATCCCAGATCTGCTAAGCGACCTGTGCGGCCATCAAGCAGCTTCATGATGTTCCATGTCTGATCCCTACAGGAGGGCAAATAGGGCACCTAGAGAAAAGTAAACATACATCAATTAATTACACCCACTGGACACTGCATTAGGTACATTTGCACAAGCTAATCTATGCCATAAACACTTATTATATACCAGAACCTTTCTTCACAAATATAGGTTTTGATGTATTCTAACAACTATATAGGGCCTTTCTAATTTCTTGCAGCCAACATGCATATTAAGTTTAAAATACTTGAACTATATGTAATCATAACATTACAAACAATACCCATAGGGAATAGTTAAAAACATTGCAATAGATTCAACATAATATAATATGAAATATTTAGACACAAGTAATGTAAAATTAGATATTTCTAACAATAAATTCAATCTAATAATTTTAAAAAAAATCTAAATAATCTGAACACAATCCAAATACAATAAAATGAATAAAAATTATTACAGACATTACACTGGTGCATCTTAGATTTAAAAATGTAGTAAAAATTTGTCGACCAATTAATTACTATCAAAGGCGGGATTCCTGATACAGCTTTTGTACTGGGTTTATCTTAGCGTGTATATGCATGATCATTTATCCACTATGGTTTCTGGCATATCATTGACACGTTAGGGAATCATGGGAAAAGATGACTAAACTGCAAGGTTATTGCACAAAACTACAACTCACTTAGGGACAATCATCTCCAGATCGGCGTGTTTTCTTGGTCTGATTGTGGAAAAGAGTCTGCATTATGTCCAACAAAGATTCTCTTTCATATGTACAATAATTAATGCAATCTAGGTTACAGGTGACTTTTCTTTGCTACTTTTGTTGTCACTATGCACACACACGTACAAAAAAACGTAACATTGAAGCACCTTGAGGTTGTGCGGGATTTTCCGGAAGCCGGGCATGGTGAAGAGGCTCCACACTCCATAGAGGCCTGTGAACAGGGCACCAGTGCAGGCCGACAACACCGGATGAGGATTGCTCAAAGGAAGGACCTTCTCATAGTCCTGCAGGATCACCTCAATGGAGTCTTCCATTGACAATTCTTTCAAAGAAAAGTGTTTCAAAAGATTAACCATGTTTTTGCTCTCTGGTCTAAGCAGTCAATGTTATTCACTTTTTTGCCTAACAAACTAGGTGAAGTATTAGCTTCTCTAATAATGGAGATTTTGTTGAACAACACTACTGCCACATATTGGCATATTCATATTTTTTTGTTAACCCCATTACTTGCAAAAAAATAACAGGTTTGCTCTTTTAATTCTCTGGCCTTAGCAAGACAAGTAATAGTTTGACATCATTTCCGCTATTCGGTGCGAGGTTTGGTCTCCCTCCGCAAATAGGAAAGGGGTAAGGTGAGGAGTGGGTAGGTGTCTAGATGGTTAGGTACTGTCCCTACTCTATGTCGAGATAGACGTGTTGGAGAATTAAAAAAAATGCTTGCACATTACAGGTTTTTGCATGTATTTTTTTTTTTTTTATGTCATTGTAGTGACATCTGGTTTAGGATTTGCCAAGGTCTAAATTAGCTCAGTTGCATCAAAGTGTTGACCTTAACTTGACTCGAGTTTGGCCTTTAGTTAGTAGCAAGCAGCAGATCGATTCTTGTGCAAAAAAGCACAAGGCGCTACTTTGGACCTTTTAGCCACGCAACACCTCCTAGAAAAAAGTGCCTCCTGCACTATCTGGTGATTAATTGATCTTTTTTATTGCGTATTTTCTTCTACAAATTCATTGCGCACGTCACAACTATCAAAACTGGCTGCAAGCGTGGCAAAAAGGCCACAAGATGAAGAAAAGTGCCCAGAAGCGATGTGAAAATATGCTGTTTATTCATAAAAATGCTGCGATTCACAAGCAGGCTTGTTGATGCAGCCTACCTTACCTGCTTCTAGAGCGACTGTACTGCGTAGACTTCAACACCCGAGCCACCATTACGGGGGAGGGCAGCTCCCACCGTAGCCGGCCTATGAGCACACTTTTCCGGCCACTCGTCCTATCACAGACGACTCCATGCTCCATAAAATCGCCCATACTTGTCCCCATGCTTGCACAATAGTAGTGTTCAAGCTTATGCAATCACGTTATTGATGTCCTCATCTTTAGTCATTTAAACACAATGGACTTGTACGGCAAGGTAAGGAAGTGGTATTTTATGACACGCAAGCCGTGAGGTTATTTATCACACTCCGTTGTCATCGTAAATCACAGTTATGTACGCACGTACCGCGTTGCATGCTGGTAAATGTAGTCAACGCTCCTTTTTTCGGCAGTGGATGCGCTTCCGCGTCTGAGCCGTAAGAAAACTACAACTTGATAATAGATGACGTCAGTAGCAATTCGTACTGTCATAGGAGGGAGGGGGGTAGAGGAAAGCGAGAAGGGAGGGGGAGGTGGAGGGAACAGCTCCCTGGTGCTGAAATTGCTTCAACACAGCCAACGAGCGAGGCGCAGTGGGCAAGAAGGAGAGGGGGAAAAAAAGACGGAAAATAACAAAAACCCAACAAATATTGACTAAAACAAAGGAGGATAATTTTGACACAAATTGAATTCGAGCCAAAGTCCTTGGAGACAGGTTTGTTTATCAGCATGTCTATTGGCTTCATCTGTGAATGGCTCATATAATTCGTCATAAATGACCTCGCTAGCGTTAGCCGGTATGCCCCCCTCCCCACTACCAACACCCTCTACCCCCCCTCCTCCATTCCTATCACATCGTGTCATTCTTTTTATTCATTATTCATTTATTAGTCGTGTGTGTAAATGACAGCTCCTCAATGGTTGCAAGTGTTTTTTTCATAGTAGACAAAAAGATGCAAAGTGGATGCTAAAATGATTCTATTTTAAAATGATAGCAAGGCAGCATATGTTTGGCACGAGGGAATGCGGTGCTTTTGCCTGCACGGTTCACCTTGGAGCAAAGATGATGTGTGTGTCTTTGTGTGTGTCTGTGTGTGTCTGTGTGTGTGTGTGTGTGTGTGTGTGTGTGTGTGTGTGTGTGTGTGTGTGTCGTTGTGTGTCTGTGTGTGTCGGTAAGTGGCCGGTTGGTGACGTAGAAACGAGCAGGTCAAACATAGTGAGAGAAGGTTATTGTATTTACATGAAGCATTCAGTTGGTGACTCTGCATCAGGGGCAGGGATTGCAGTGCCCCACCTAATACAACAGATAGTACTATTTTGGGGGGTTTGGATCATTTTGCTTGACAAATTCCACCAAACAACATTCCAGAGCAAAACTGTAATGCACGTCAGCTTCACTGAACTTCATAAAGCAACAACCCACACAGTATACAGCGTTTATGCCTCTCATTTATCATTCATTTACACACAAACAGATTTAGGAAACAGATTGAAACCAAAACATAATTTGGTTGTATCTATGATCATTACGGTAGACGTTGACGTTCAAATACTATAAAGTATAACGTCAATATTTGTCACTAATAGTGTTGGATACATTTATAGGTGTAAATGCTCATGTAGACATTAGTGAAGAAATTATTTTCTAAATAGTACAAGTACTGTACTGTATACATAAATTACTTCAATAGCCTCAAGCTGTTTAATATTTAAAGATGTAGTATATGTACTTTTTGTGTGTTCATTTAAATGTAACAAGTGCACTTTTGTGTTGGATCAGTGAAAATCACTCACTACGAGACTGATCAAAATTTTAAGACGACTTGCCACTTGCTTGAGCTACATCATGATTTCACTCAACGCTTCAAATTTGGTGTTGACTCACCTTGACTTGCTTGATTTTTAATTCCTCTATAATTTAACACTTGCTTGAGACTTGAAAGTTATGACTTGAGACTTGCACATAGGAATGTACTTTGTATGTGACTCCAATTCACCTTTGGAGAGTAATGTTGAAATGTTGGGAGAAAACATTTAAATGTCACAAGAATAAAATCACACTGTTAGAAGAAAAAAAAAATCAAATTTTAAATCACAGCGAAATAGTGGCCATCATAAAACCAGATGAGCCATCATGCCTTAGAATTTTTTTTTATATTATCATGGAATGACCCTCAGACATCTTCCAAGGTTGAACTGCTAATAAAAATGATTTGTGTTTGTTTGTCTGTCTGCTAGCCAGCCGGCCACTCCCTTGTCGACCGCTTAAAAGTAAAAGCCATATCCTGCTTACAAATACAGCCCCTTCCCATCCTTTTCACGACGTTGCCCAGCCTCTCCTTCAGTAGCGGCCTCCTCATCCTCTCTTCTCTTCGTTGCAGATGGCTGCCACTCAGGATGCAAAAGGCAAAGGGGAGGGAGGTGACCAAAATTTCGATTACATGTTCAAGCTGCTGATCATCGGCAACAGCAGTGTGGGCAAGACGTCCTTCCTATTCCGCTACGCCGATGACGCCTTCACCTCGGCCTTTGTCAGCACCGTAGGCATCGACTTCAAAGTGAAGACGGTGTACAAAAATGACAAGAGGATCAAGCTGCAGATATGGGTACGAAATGACAAACTCAAGGGTTGATTATAAAACAAAAAGTCTTTTCCGCAATCATGCATTTTGTCATTGTGGTTTGACATTCATTGGAATTGGGGAGGCAGATGGAAGTCTGAACATTTGTGAGAGGAGCTCAGTAAGTGTTAGCTTGGCGCTCAGCAGGAGGGGAAGGACACACTCACACAGTCACACTTTCCTGTGTGTGGAAGTGAAGCTGAGCTGAAGCTTTTTTTAATTAGGACTTGCAGAAGCACATTGTCTCGTTCTTGCTCTGTCACCCATTTTCCCTTGCCTCTTAAATTTCACGCCAAAGGTTAACATTCCTGTCGAAAACGGCATGTCTTGTCGTTAAACTATTTTGCAGCAATTAGCCAGCCCCTGACATTCAACTACCGAGATTTGCTTTCAACAGCATCGTGACCGTCTGATGTGTGCATTTTTAGTTAAATGTCCTCCTTGCTCTCAAGTAACTGCCTGGTCGTCTTCTAATTGGTCTAAGCTGACACTTGCAGCGAGCCTCTTATGGCTGCTGGATGACAGCGATTTATTGGATCTTATCTATATTTGATGATTTAGCGCAAAATTAATCCAGTAATAGGGACCGAGTCATGTTGAAAATAGCAAAGAAAATCTGTCTCGGATCTGTCTCCGCTCCCCCTCCCCACTTTTACAGTCATTAGCACACGTCAATTCTTTTTATACATGTTGTAGCCCTTTTTTCTGAACCGCCCTTGAATGCATCGTGACAATTCACCACAATCAATCACAGACATAAAAGACAAGAGAGACTTATGCTGCCTTCTGGCCATGGCAGAAGGAGCAAACCAGACTGCAAACCTACAGTAAGTTAAATTAGTATGTTACATTTAATGACAAATTACCCAAGCCTGTTTAAATGCCATTTTTTGTGACAGAAAAAAAATAGACCAAGATACCAATGAAACAAGGGCTGAGCTTCTTTGCCATAATTCCAAATGATCTTATGCTCATAAAAGTTGGCTTGAACAAATCGGTGCCACTCCCCACCATTACTGAAATAATGGCTGCAAACATGTAATTTGCAATATTAATAGTTGAGATTATAAAACGTAACTGACAAAGTTAATTAGTATCAAAAATAAATGCCTCCGCCCAACCGCTCTCTGCTTGATGGTGTCAGCTGTTTGCATTGATTTCCTGTCAGCGTCCAGCCCAGCTTTTCATTTGCACGACTCAGCAGTTTTTTTTTTCTCATTCCAGTCATTCTCTTGACATTTAAATGACAACAAATCACCGGAGCAATGCTCTCAGCTTTTCTCTAATGAGTCTCGGAAAAAACTGTACTGTCATCTTGGACTGTATAATCAAGCAACGGAAGCACAATTATCCATAGCTTTTTTTTCCCAATGTCTTTATTCCATATTTTTTATGTGTGTCATTGCAAGCAGTTAAAAGGTCAGTGGTGTGTGTGTGCGTGTGTGTGTATACATGCAAGTTCAATCTCTGCAGAGTGAAGGTCAGAGTGGGCCTCAAGCTACAGCGAACACACTGCGGTGATAGCCATGCGCATGCCGACGGATTGCAAAGCGTGGTAAAGTGGCGCCAAGTGGAGCAGCCAAAAAAAGCCCTCCAACATGATTCACAGACAGACGCTCCCCGCAAAACACACTTTGCTGTGGGCGGAACAAACTGCCCAGCGCAAACGGCAGACCTCGTGCTGTCGTTATCTAACTTGTGGCAAACGGGACGAGGAGTAAACAAATAGCCCACACGTCCTCTTCTACAATCAAGCACATCAAAGCATCGTCATTTGCATTTTCATTGAGATTTCGGAGCAAAAGGTGCAACGGTGAGCGTTTGTTTCCACGGTGATATTTTGCAGTGTTCTGGTTTTCCACTGGGCGGGATTTACACCAGCCACAGTAACGATTATGCAGTTGCATCTCAATTTACTTAAAGATTGAACCACTGATATGATTTAACTAATTAAAATCCTTCCATTTTTTTTCTAATAACCTAGTTGGAGATTCATTAGCAATTTTACATAAATGCAATCGAATGAGATCCAATATTAAAGCTGAGAAAGAAATTCTATCTCGAACTTAGAAACAAAATATTTACACAGCTTGGCTGAGCTTTTCGAGGAGACGCTAAAATTGAGTCACTGTTCTGTGTCAGTGCAGATTTATTGCGAGGCACTCAGCAGAATGATGTCTGCACGGTGAACACGACACAAAGGATGCGATTAAATGCGGCCATTGCATCCTGCGTGGTTTATAGTCTCTTGTAATCAGATTGTCATGGACAGTTATGTATGCACATGACAGTGAACAGTACATGCGTGTGGTGTGTGCGTGTAGGACACAGCAGGCCAGGAGCGTTACAGGACCATCACCACGGCCTACTACCGCGGCGCCATGGGCTTCATCCTCATGTATGATATCACCAATGAGGAATCCTTTGGCGCCGTGCAGGATTGGTAAGTTTATTATTTAGTAGGCTTTTATTTTTGGGCTGTCATGAGGTAGGCAAATTTATATTTAGTGTCTATGTACAGGATCTGCATAATAGACTTTTAAGTGCCCGATGCTAATCAAGGTCACATAGTGTTGTGTCATCATCTGAATTGGGTCACATTCAATCATTTTTAGAAAGCAAGTTTCTGGGTGGTGAATACAAAACTGCTTGTTAAAAGTCTCATGCAAACACGCTATGGATAATATATCTTATTTTAAATAAGCTACCATTTCAAGTTTTTGTAGTCCCTGAAAATGCAGAACCAGACGAGCAAAGGTTGTGAGGGAGGAATGCTTACAAAAACAGCAACAAAAAAAACGCTAAGAAGGATCAAGATGCAACCGCACATGAGCCCAAAACTGAAACATTACCAAACTGCTATATTCTGTTGGTCTTATTGCTACATTCCCCGTTTTAAATTTCACTGCCTTTCATAGAGTAATCCAATCTGCACCCTGTATCGACTTTTTGTGCCTGTCACTTTCATTCCGCTTCCTCCCATCGCGCCCTGCGACGTATCGCGAAAAAAAAAAGCATCGCCATAGCAACCAATCTTTCCTCCTGAATTAAACTGTGTGACGTTTTTATACGTATCCTGTCTGCGACAAACCTCCTATTCTGGTGCCGCCGCACCACACAGATGTTTTTTTTCTTTTCTCTAAGTGAGTCATACTGTATCTCTGTACACATACACAGCATGTCTGGCTGTCTTGCCGCCTCTTTTGCTCTCCTGTTTTTTGGAAGCCTTCATCTTCGCTGGCCTACTTTTGAGTGAGGCTGCAGCACCACAGGAGATATTTGCTCCTTAAGCTCTTTCTCTCAATGCGCTTCACTGAGTCACAGGGACTCTTTTGCACAAACACTGACGCATCGTTTGGCTGCAGGACTTTTCAACAATCAAGTAAAGTGGAACTGCTGCTGTCGGATGTCCAAAAGTGTGTAACCTGCTTTAGTGACTCGCATTTTTCTTCACTTTAGACCTCTCGACTTCTGCATGTCTGTCCTGAGAAGATTTTATAAATATTCACCTCAATGTTTGGAGCAGTCGTAATAAGAAGAAAAAATTAACCTACATAGGAGTGCACATGTTCATCCCAGAACAGCACTTGACCCACTTTCCCTTTCCTGCCAGCAGTGATTCACATAACAAACGATGAGGCAATCTCAACCTTTGACCTGTCCAAATGGGGGACCAACTTCACAACATGCCCATCTCTCTGTTTCAGCTGAAAAGAATCCATGCAATCCGGTGACCCAATAACAACTTTGTTGTTTGACCGAAGCATGTATTCTTACATTGTTGTGCACAGGTCGACCCAGATAAAAACATACTCGTGGGATAATGCACAAGTGGTGCTTGCTGGTAATAAGTGTGATATGGAAGAGGAACGGGTGGTGTCGGTGGATAGCGGCAGGCTGTTGGCGGAACAGCTGGGTAAGTGTGAGAAAGACCTTATTTGCGGGCTGCGCCTTGAACTAAAGTGTGAATTAGACATACGAAGCTCTCCTATCAACTATATTGAGTATCTGTATTTAAAAATCTCGTTCAGGAAATGCTAACTCTAAATGCTAATGTAAATGCAAAAACTGCATAACTATTAAAACATAAATAGTAAATGTACAAATTTCTTGTTAAACACTCGATAAAGGCTTTGAATTCTTCGAGACCAGCGCCAAGGACAACATTAACGTCAAGCAAACCTTTGAGCGCCTCGTCGACCTCATTTGTGACAAGATGTCCGACAGCTTGGACGGCGACCCCGCCGTTACAGCTGGAGCGCCCACCGCCAAACTGACAGACAGTGCTCCGCCGCTGCAGCAGCCCAGCTGCAACTGTTAGTTCCACTTACTGTATGGTGTTTTTGTCCCCCACAAATCCTTCTTCCCTTTCCCCTCGCCATCTGGGCCCTTTAGTGGTAGAGATATTAAACTGCTGTCGTGCTATCGCCTAACCTTCGTCACTTTCTAATGCGAGCAAATAAGAAGTTACAGGATGTGCTATTAGAGACACTGTCAATAACCTCCATATTTGTAGTCCACTCCATTGTAAAGCATCCAAACAAATGAAAAACAGTGATTGTGTTGTGTATTTAAAGGAGACATATTATGCAAATGCTTTCACAATTTTAAACAGTTCCTAGATGTCTTAATAAACTGATCACTAAAGTAACTCCTAAACCCTAACACTAACCCCTAATTCTAAACCCTAGTTAAAATAAGACACACAAGTGAGCATGCAACTATTTGGATACAAGCCATTAAAAAGTGAAATCTCCATCATATGTCTACTTTAAATGTTAGGCTGCCAAATAGGGCACTCCTCAATGAGTATGTGTTTGTGAATGAACTTTTTGGGAGTTTTCACACGTTAAAAAAGTGGCCTTTAAGCATCCATCATGGCCTGACTTCTGTTTGCGTTTTTACTTTTTCACGCTGTACTCCATCGATGCCCTTTTTAGCATGCTGCCGAAAAAAGGTCAATAACATGTTCATCTTAAAAAGACAATGTCGTAACAATGACACAGCACAGGAAGTGTACTACACAGCTAGTGGGGATGGGGTGGGGGAATTGATTGTTGATTAGAATCGTTTCCTGTTGTAGTCAGCATGCCAATGAAGAAAGAGCTCCTCCTAAAGGGTGCTGAGGGCACTGCAAACGTGAGCTGTAACCAGTTGATTTTTTTGTGTCCTTAAGGCCCTTTTGGCTTTTTTAGAACACTTGCAATCAATGAAATATGTGTGCCAAAAAAAAAAAAGACAAAAAGGTTTAAAAAAAAAACCCACTCATTTTAGGTTTGTTTGTTTGTTTGTTGTGTATAGGCAACAAAATAGCAGGAACATGCATGACCTTGACATTATGAATAAAATAAATGTATACATGTACAGTATATATAAATATATATATAAATGCTACGTTAACAGATTTAAAAAAAGCATGCTTGCGGCGCTCGCCGTGACATGCAAATGGGCCAATAAGTGCAATATTTTCTGACTTTAAAAGCCTGTAAATACTCTCTCCATCACTATAACTACAGTGTGTGTGTGTTCCATTTTGTTTGGGTAAATCATTTTGTAAGACAAAAAAAAATTAACAGATGGCGTCCCCACTCTACATGTCGGTCGTGTCAAACTGCAGTGTTGTCGTGAGGATTCAACGAGACGTTGTGCATGAGTGTGTGCGTGTGTGCGTGTGTCAGAATGTGTGCGTAATGTTAGAATTTGATGCAATGAATAGCCATGAAATAAGATCTTATCGTATGGATCTCAAGCGAAAATGTCTGCGTTAGAGCAGGGTGATTTGCAGAACTGATGAGATATGACAGAAAGTTATGTTTGAGATCGTGGAAAATAAAACCAATTCAATGTCCTTCTGGAGTCCTCTGTTATTTCCACTGTGATGTCAACGTTTTGACTTGCACTATAATATTAGCTCTAGCACCACCTAGTGTTGAGCGTGCACACATGCACGCACGCACGCGCGCACACGCACGCACACACAGAGTGAGGGAAATCATTCATTACCAGCAAACAAATTCCAACATTTACTATTTTGCATGGTACTTGTAAAAGCAGGTACATAGAAAGTAGCTATGAAAAGTTTGACATAAATAATAGAAAAATATACAATATATTTTTTTTCCTTTGAGTTAAAACAAACTTTGGAATGGATTTATGTAAATGCCCCGTCACTCGTATTGACACAAAGAGGATTTAAGTGAGCTTACCGGTTTCTTTTTGGTACTTTGTATTTGACCTGCGTTGTGTGCTGCAGTGATTTTTCTTGCTCATTCCGTTTTCCTCCTGGGATCCTTAGTGACATGCAGGTCAGACGAGCGCGCACACGCTCCGTTTGCCTTGATTTACGCAGGTGCGTAACGTGCACGCAAAATGAACTTTCTCAACACTGACTTATGTTTTTTGTCAATATGTAAATGTTTTGTTTGCAAAATTTGATCTTTAATCTTATTTCATGCAGACAAATGTTTCAATTAATTTAAAAATGTGTAATTAGTAATTACGTTAAAAATATTTATGTATTGACTTTTTGTGAGAAAATTGGATACTGCAATATGTAATTTAGCTAAATGTGTCTTTTTGTATGCATAATTGAAAAAATGATGGAATACCCCATTTAGGCAGAATCAACCCATGCTTTTATTTAATCCATTGCATATAAAACATTTTTTTTTCATTCTTTTTACTTTTTTATACACAAAGTGTTATGCTCTACAGTTCTATCCAATAGACTGCAATCAACAAGGATTCCATTAAAATAACATTTGGAATTGTCCTGTGAAACGTCCAGACAAGTTGGCATTCTAAAGACATAACCCCAAAAAATAATTGTCCTGAAGACCTTTTTATTTTCTTCTTCTTCTTCTTCTTCTTTTTTTATTTCAAAGTTACAGTTTGTGTTTTTCCTTTCATACCATTAAAAAATAAAACACAAAAAAGAACAACAGACTGTTTCCATTGGGCCAGGGCTGTTTAGCATCTACAGTATATGTGTCAGAAGAAGCGTCTCTGTTTGCCGGAGTGTTGTGTTCTATTGCCAGGAAGGGAAGGAAGGAAGGAGGGAAGGAAGGAAGGGGGATGTTTATTAGCGACACACACACTCATTGTCAGTGTTTCAGCCAAATTTAATGCAGCAGCGGCTGAATGTGCACGTGTGTGCGTGTGTCGCCAAGCCTGTGTGCTTTCCATGAGCAAAGGTTTGGCTTCAAACGTGAAACAAAAAGGCATTTTATCAAGAGGTGAGGCCATCGTTACGGTGGCCCAGAAGTAGCAGAAACAAAGAAGCAAAACAAATCTACTTGTTGTGAAAGACCCAATTGTTGATTGATGAAAACATGTGTTTTTGTTTGGCTGTGACAACTTCACAGTACAAAGTTCCCCAAAACACATTTAAATGTTTGTTTCCCTATTGTATTGCTAAATGTGACTATAAGATACTTTTTGTTGATTTATGTCAATTTTTATATATATTGTCGCAAGGCTACTGACCATTGATTGTTGTTTATTTGTTTCAAAATCTTTTTTTGTTAAAACTTTTTCTGTCACATTTTTTTCTTTTATACATTTGGTGGTTCAATTGCGCAGTACCGTGCAACATAATTACTGTATTTTGAAATTTCCATCCTAAATAATATTGTGATTTATGCCACAATTCCAACAACATGGACATTTGTTTTGAGTTTTGCAACTTTGTCCCTGCAGGCCACTGTACGTTTCTAATGCAGCAGCAGAAGAAGATAGATAGAAAGAAAAAAAAGGGCGACAGAGTGTTGGATTTAAGGCACAGCCCATGAGCCAAGGAACAGTTGCTTTTTAGAAATGAATTTGGCTTAAACCCCCCTCGTTAGTTACCCCCACCCCAAGCAACAATTTTTTAAAACCTTATGATTATTTTTTTCTCTGACACATTCTCTCAACAAGATGTACGCGATTACAGCCACACCATCACCAAAAGGGATGATTAAAAGTTGACCATTTACAACAAACGGATGATAGTAATAACATTAATAATAATAATAATAATGATAATAATAATAACTATATAGTATATACACAACAACAAATATCATGTTTGTAAACAGCGGTTAAACCGAAAAAGATCGTATTACAGATAAGGGCATCAGGTGAGCATGAGGGGGGGGGAATGGAGGGGGAAAACATTTGGCACAAACAAAACGAGAGATCAAATAAAGTAAAATAAATAAAATCAGTGTGCAGTCTTCAAGTGTGTTTTTTCTTTTTTGGCAACTGCTGATTGTGTTTCATGTACACAGAAAAAGAAGGAAAAATATAAGAATAATATTTGGGTTTTTAAACTGGCAAGCTTTTCTATGCTACAGTGACTTATGTACTGTACCAACTTTATAGGATTCAAATTAAGGGAGGAAAAAATATATTAACAAGTTATGTGTGGAAATGGTGAAAAAAGCGTTTGAGTGAGGGAGACAAGTTGGCATGTTAGATTAATTAAAAACATCTCAGATTGATTAAAGTTGAAAATGAAATAACACTGAACGGAAATAAAAATAAACAATGATATAAAAATGGAAAAAAGCAAGTTGAAAATATTGGGGTAAAAAAAAGATCAAATTTAAATAAATTACAAACTACCAACTTCAATGCAGTGAAAAAAACAAAACAGGAAGTGACAAAACAATAAAAAAAAATCACTCCGCTAATCACTAAACATGGTTACTCGTGTCGAGGACAAATTCTTTGACAAAAGAAAAAAAGGTGCTTTTTCATTGTATGGACTAGAAAGCATTGCATTGTCTCAAGATGCGTTCAAAAAGAACTGTAGGCAACAAGAAGATTTAAAGGCTTCACCCCACTTCAACTTGTGTTTTTTTTTTGTTTTTCCACCTCCTCCATGGTCAAAAGAAAAGCTAATCATAAAGTCCTAGCAAGTTAGCCGAGTGGGAGTAGATTAAGGAGTATAAATGCTATCGGAGCAAGTGCAAACACCTCACAAGAGTCTCTCACACACGCACAAGGACCTCATTGTACGCTCGCACTCAGTAAAACAAAAGTGTAGAAAAGACCAGAAGACAACAAGACAAAGACAGTATCCGTCTACTTTCCAAGGAAGACTTCCACATCCGTAATGTGTTTCTAAAGGCCATCATGCACGCACGCACACACACACACACCCTCTCAGACTTAGGAGAAGAAGGTCAAATGATGGAGCAGGAAATACGGCACCTTAGTGTGAACAGGAATATAAAGTTTTCCTGAGTGCAAAAACAACAACAACAACAAAAAGTGACAGAGTACCGGTGGGTGGACATGTTTGAACCAGACGTGCGCTTCTCATGTTTGAGCTGCGCTCATGTGTGCTGGGTGTCGGCTGAAGCCTGATCTATCCTGTAGGCCTTTTACAGTCAAAGGCCATTTGAAACCGTGCTGGTTTTGCCACAATTCTTTCTTTACTCTGTGGATTATATCTAGCTGTTCTGTTCAGTTGTAATGTGCAAGGTGGCGGTTGTTACCATTAGCTGGTAGTCAGATGTGGACTTTTTGACATTCTGGGGTTTATTTTAACTACGCAAGATGCAAGAGGATAATTTGTGGATTATTTTTAGTTGTTCTATTCATGCTGATTTCACAAGAGGGCAATTATCATGGATAACTGGCACGGGTACAAATAATAATCATATGACATGAAAATTGCATGTCAATGTCTGCCATAGCTTTTTTTTAACTCTGGATTTTTTCTAGTTATTCTATTTATTTCTATTGCAAAGTGGCGATTATTATTAATTACATGACACGCACATTGCCCATCTGTAAGCGCACGAGGTGGATTTTTTTTTTACTATTTTGAACTGCCTTGTTTTTATTCTGTGGATTATTTCAAGTTTTTTCATTTACTTTTTTCTAATCTAATAATGTCGGCGTTGCATGTTGGTGCCAAATCGTGCCGGGCCACCTCTGAGGTGAAGTGTACACATCACAATTAAACATTATGGACTCAAGCACGGTTCAAACGGCCTAGTGCGAGCATGCGTGAAATTTTGCAGCATCATCTTTTGCTCGTGTGCTACAGTCTAGAGCAGGCTTAAAGCGTAAGTCAAGTCAAAAAATGTCTTCACAACATGTTCTAAACTACCTCAACTCGTCTAAATACAGTATTTCAGATTAATGTTGTGTTTATGGAACATGAATTAATGAAATTATTTATCTACCCGTTTTTATCATTCTCAAGGGGCGGCCATTTTGCCTTGTACGGCGACTTGCTACTGACATAAAGACAGATTCTACTTCATGTTCCATAAATACGGCACATATCAGAATGCTGTGTATAGAGAAGTGGAGCGCCATCAAATTTAAGTCGAGAAGATTTTGGACTTGACTTCCCCTTTGAAAGCAATGTCTGAGCAGGGCAGAAGGGGAACATACAAGTAAGATAAAAACATACCCCCCCCCAAAATAAAAATTCTATAAATAATCATTACTAAGAAGCAGTTCATCACTCCCTAAACTGTTATGTGTCAGGAGATTTCACTTCCGCCTCATCTTCCTTCCCTTCCGCTACAGCCTCTTCCTCCTCCTCCTCCACGACACATGTTTGCGAGCAGGGAGAGTCACCCTCCTCGGCGACCTCCTCTTCCTCGGCCACCTGCTCGTCCAAGGGAATCTCAGTGCATTCCGAGTCCTGCGTGCAGAGGGTTTTGGAGTCCGTGCAGCTGTTTTCATCCTCGTCCTCATCTTCCTCTTCTTCTTCATCCTCCTCCGGCTGGCTGCCGCTGTCTTTCTCCGTGTCCGACTCGCCGTCCTCCTCCAGTGTCAGCTCAAACTGGAACTTGTCCCCGCCCGGGTGCCGCCCGCCGTCTTCGGGCTCGTCCAGGGTGGGCGAGGGGCTTTGGGGGATGGTGCTTTGGTACCACTCCCGGTTGTCCTCAAGCGTGTCCAAAATGTCCTGAGCGTCCGGATGCACTAGGTCGGCCCACGTCTCCCACAGGGGGTGGACGATGTAGTCGATGAAACCCACCTGCGCGTCGGGGGACACTTCATGAGAACTGACCTGGTTGGCCAACGCAACACGAACCACCAAAGAGGTACAAAGAGTCTCACCTGGCTCTTTTCGACAGAAGCGTTGTGCTTGTCGCACATAGGGCTGATCTCCATGCCTCGCTCCCTCTCGCGGTCGCCCTGGCTGAAAAATTCCTCCATGATGCGGTCGGTCCACTGCCTGTATAGCTGCAGCGGCTTGGTGGGGTTGCTTAGGTCGGCGCAGTGAACCATGTTCTGCAGAACCTACAAATCAAGTTAGCGATTATTATTAAAAAAGTTTTCAATTGGACTTTGGAATAGACCGTGTTTAGGACGAATGATGTGAAAATGGACCTGTATCCGGTCGGAGTAGTTGTCCAGCAGCAAGACTCCCGAGCTGGTCACCTTTTTAGTTTCCACCATGGTTTTCAGGTCAGCCAATAGATTCATGTGCTTGGACATGTCAGTAGCCAACACCTAAGATGTAAAGCAGCACGTTAGGACTCATCAGGAGAACTAATCAACACTGGAAGATTTAAACACAACTGTAAAGGGATTGACAGACAGACAGACAGACAGACGGATGTTTTTGCACTCACAATGTCGATGACCATCTTGCGCAATGATTGTCGTTGTTTTTTGGTGAGATTCTGGAAGATGTCGCAGTTCTCCTCCTGCAGGAGCTTGAAGCCCACGGCCAGGTGGTGGTTCTCCAGCACTGATGCGTCGTTGTACATCAGCGCCAGTTCAGAGTCTGCCGGGACGGAAACAGTGAGACAATTAAGCTAAGTAAGGAAAAGGTTTTTCTTCTTTTCTTCAAAATTTAACGTTTTTGAATAAGGCTGTGACGTAATAAAAGGTGAAGAGAAGCTCTGTGAAGATTTTCCAAATGTACTTGAAGTAACGATGATTGGCAGGAAATAGTGCTTTTTATAACAGCTTTGCCATTTTGTTCAACCCAGCTCGTGAAGCAACTTGTTCTGAAAGTGACTCTGCTGAGTTTCCCAGAAGAGCTGCTAGCCTGAGTGGCTAATAATGTTGAGTTGAAGCTAAACAGCACGTTTGATGAGCCACTTGGAACTCGTGACGGCACGAGGACACCTGTCTTCACACGTGAACAGATGCACACACGTGAAGCTCTGCCACGTGGACCTCGCATTTGTTCAAGTCTGTGTGTATGTGTGTGTGTAATTGATTTCTTTGTTTTGAATACAAAATAAACATTTAATTTCTTATATTTGCAATATGAATAGGAGCAAACTGTATTTCCCTGTCTACAAACTTTTTTCCGTGGAGCACTTACTGATTTCTTAAATATTCAAAATACTATATTAATATGGTTTTGATTATTAAATATAATTAATGTTCGCTTTTCTAGGACTGCTGGGATAGTTCGGTTGTAATCGATTCAATGCTGACAATCAAATGACCTGGATGAAAGAAAATATTCACAAGCAAACACATTGTGCGTGTGTGTGTGTGTTCCCACGTGAGGAGAGAGTATTGTGTGACCAAAAGTGATGTAGGCGCTAAGATAGCACCGCTTATAGACTCACTGGTGTTGATGAGGAACTGGTTAGATACTCCTGGGTGGTCCACGTCGTGAATGGCGCTGGCAAAAATGGCGGCAAGGATCTCCAGGTCCGTGAACACCGCCTGCCAGCAAGGGAGAGAGAAAGGAAGGGGGAATCAGAAAAGCAAAAGTTAAAAATATCCTCACAAGCACCAGCCATTGATTGCAGTGAGCTCGGGTTTGATTGAAGCTTATTGTGGCGTGCTCACTGGTGCGTTCATGCTCGTGTGTATGCGAGCGTGAACGCGCTTCTTCTTCAGTACACGGTGTTACGAGACTAAAAACATCACTTTCCGAGAAAAAAACCTGTTTGCTAAGAACACTGAAAGTGCTGTGGGGAAAACAGGTCATGAGAAAAAGTCAGTGTTAAGAGATACGTATATAATTTTGCAAGTAATTTTGCAATACGCCACGGAACTAAAGATCATGATTTTACGACAGCAAACACAAGGTGATACTCACAGGACTAAAGTAGTAATTTTTACGCAAAAATGTTACAGAGAAAAAGTACTAATTTACAAGAAAATTAAATTGAAATGTTACGTATGGCACTAGAGATGTCCTTTTAAGTTTTCCAACAAAAGTGAAAAACTTACAAGAATAAAGATGGAATTTAATGGGAAATAAAATTGTGTCAAAATTTCTAGGGTTATGAAAAGAAAGCCCTTATTCAAGAGAAAAATGACACAAAAGTGGCATTACAAGGGGAAAAAAATCACAAGTACAACAAGAAACATTTTTAAAGAAAAATGCCACAATTTGACAATTAATATACCAAAGAGGGAAGAGGTCTCAGTTTTGCAAATAAATAAATAAATTAATAAAAACCAAAAAATGTGTGTGTGTGTGTGTGGTCTTGACCTCAAGTGCCGGTGTGGAAAGCAGCACGTGGGTAGACTGTGTGACGTCAGCAGCGTGGATATTGTTATGGTAGGCCACGTCGCCGTGATAGTGGTCCTCTAAGGTCATCAAATAGGTAATAAAGGTGTCCAGTGGAATTTTAAAGGTTTTCAACAAGTCTCGCTCCTGAAACAAACAGCAAAGAATTAATTTTTCAAATCCAAAGGCTGACTTAATACCTTTTGGTGAGCGGGAGGCAAGAAGTGCTACCTGGAATATGGTGTACATCATGACTGTCAGTGGCCGATTCCCAGAGAATTCGGAGATCTTAAAAACGTTAAGGCCCCATTTGTTCACTTGTTCCAGCTCCTGTTGGAGAATCACAGGAAATATTTGAGTTTCAAAGCCAAACCAACACAATTAAAGCACGACTTTGTTGTCATCTTGGTGTTGTTGTTAAGTTTAATTCATTGATGGCGTTTTTATTTGTTATTTGTAATGCAATTTTACACAGTCTGTTTGCACCATCTAGTGGCGAAAGCTTAATACTGCAGACACGGGATGAGCTTTTCTGGTACATGGTATTACTGAATAGATGTTGGCTGGAACAGTGAAGGTTGAACGGAACAAGAAAAAAAAAATAGGCGCATACCTTCCCCAGCTCATCTTCCGTCTCCGTCTTGACGCCAAAGCGAGCGATGTTGGAGTTGGTGAGGCTGGAGGAGTGTTGCAACTTCTTGACACCGCTGATCTGAGACATAGGCTTGTTCTTCTTCTCCTTGTCCTTTTGAGACTGAGGTGACGGCATCTCGACCTCATGTTGCTTGTCTGCAAAAGGCGGAAGAATCAGATGACGGTCCAAAAAGCTGATAGAGGATTTAGCATGAAGATAAAACAGGAGACAATATGGCGCCTGATAAAAAAATTGAATATAGAAGAACCCATCTCACCTAGGAAGGTGCTGGAGATGAACTCAGACACCTGATTCCCAGAGCGACTCATCTCTGACAGGTGAGTCAGTTCTCGATTCAACATCCTTTTGAACTGCAAAGAAACACACGTGTCTCTTTATAGGGTCACTTCGGGACGCGCCGCGTGGAATACAAAAAATACATGAACAAAACATTCTAGACTTAAGTACTGGCTCATCCATTTATCCAGAAGGTTGTTCTTCCACGTCACACTAATCTAACCATTAGCAGCAAACAACCTTCCTTCCCCAAACCGTTTGCACACATTTTTCCATAATGTATTAAAGGCATAAACCAATCAATCTATTGTGCGATATGTCTCAAGGTTGTCAAAATACAAACATGGAATATAAAAACTAATTCTAACTTGAGGTTAAAACCTCTGACTGAAGCTGTATAAACAAAAATGAGAAGAAACTGTAGCCAAGAACGGGATTAATGTAAGCACCCAATGTCAACTGGGGAAGGTGCTAGCTCGCCCACAACCCTATTAAGGATAAGCCTGATAGAAGATGGATGGATATGCCTATGATAAGTTTGCCTTTTGTTACCATGACAACCAGGGCACGGCTAGGGGATGCGATCAAGCTTTGTCACGATATTTTGGGCAAAGGTGTCCCGTTGTTTGGGCCAAATACAAAGGAAGGATTTAACCCTTGTAACAAGATTTTCAAAAAGCAAAATAAACAAGCAGGTGACTCCAGAGTAGGATCTGGACGAATTAGATCAAAAATTAATCTCAAAATCATCATTGTAAAGTTTTTTTTCCCTGATTGGATGCCTTGCGAGTGCATCGCCATCTTTCGCCGTAACCTAATATTTAGTTCAGCATTTCTTGCGTAACAGTCAGTTTGTGCCTGTCCCTTACGTCACGCGGGTCTAATTGAAGTGGCAGGAGCTCACTTATCAGTTGCGGTTTTGTGATTTGATGGATTGAGGGTGCTTGAAATCGGAGGATTTTCCATAGTGCTTCCATAGCAAAATTGCGCAACAACTCATAAAAAAAATAAAAAATAAAACAAAAAAGGATTCCTAAAAGAGTCACTTCCTTCAGGCTAAAAACATTATGCATGCATATTGACAGAAACACAGGAATCGGTATTTACTATTGATCACTTGAAATAGACCATTACGGTGCCACGAGAGTGCTTACTGCGCTATTGTTTGTGTTATTGAATAACACCTCCCCTTTTTTTAATGGACACAAAGGTTCATCTGAAGAGCACTTTTGTGATTCATAAAAACTCTGAATACTGAAAAGTGACGAAAAACACATGACTCAAATAAATAAACAAGCACACATAAATGAATGAATAGTAATTCGTGTTTCATTGCCTTGTTCCAGCCTGAAAAGCTGTATGACGCACACGAAGCTCTCTAGAGGACGGCTAAACCTTTGTCACGTTTAAAATTTTCAATTAAGATTGTTACATATTTATTTTAATGAGTAGTATAGTAGCTTTAAAAATAATTTGGCTTTTTTTCGATGACATTGAACAGCAGCAATGGATTAGTGCAAGCTATCCTTGCTGATCATATACATACATACATATATATAAAATAACCATAGAAGAATTCAGAAAATGGATGGATGGAAAAATGATGAAGCTTACCTAAAATAAAAAAAATATACATATACCTAAATTATATAAATAAAATTCAATAACCATAGGAAACTAATGATACAACAAAAGAGGGAAAACATTCCTCCCCATATAAAAAATAAACTAAGTCAGTTTTTAATCACAGAAAAGTTCATATTAATATGGCACTAGTAAGCAGTGAGATTTTTATAGCTTTGAACAAGTCAGGTAATGAACAGTATCTCTGAATACGTATGATTTTTTTTGTTCTATTTGCAGCCCGTTATCGTCATCATCTCAGAGGATACACTAAAAAGTGTGTCATTCTATTAATATTGCATTTTTGTAAATGTAATGAAAGATGAAATGACCAATAAAGGGTTATAAAACCAATTTTTTTATTATCTATTACTATTCCAGCTAAAATAACATCTTACCTTAATGTATCCCCAGGATACAGAGAACAAATAATTAACTTCAGGCATTTTGGCAAAACAAACAAAAGTGAAACCCACAAAAAAGAAAGTGGAAAATGTAAAGTTCCCAAGATTAAAGCTGAAGTTCAGAGAGTGTCTTCATGATGCTTCACATCCCGCTAGCATCCGCTGAGGAACGTCAGGTGGAATGTGACTTCCCAAAAGATCAAGCAGGAGCACATCGTGACGGATTGTTCATCCTCGTGAGGGATGCGGGGAGCAGATCGGATGCGAGGATTAGAAAAATAAATAAAGGATGGACCGCCACAGGGAAGAGATGGGGAAGCAATGGAATATTTGTGTCATGTCCTTCCTTGCCTGCTCGGCTAAGCTGAGAGGGAGCGACATGATCCTCCCCCGCGACGCACAGTCTGCTCCGAAAGCGACGGTAGCCAATCGAGACGGGGCACGGGCGGACGGTGAGCTCACCCTGCTTTTTGATTGGATTGGACGCCAGCAGACTTGAGGTCACCAGCTGAGCGATTGGCCCGAAATTGTGGAAAATGTACAGTCCTGCGCCTCCATGCTGGGGCATGTGTGTGCATCGTCATACGTGTGTGAGATCATATGAGCCGGTGTGTACTGTGCGGTGACTAAAGAGATCCAATATTAAAGGAAGCTGAGCTCACACATTTAACACTGAGTCATTGGGATGGTGTCAGTGGGCCAGAATAAAGACAAATTAAATAATTAATGCTGACAAATCAAAGGTGGCAAAAATACTTACAAACTATACTTCAAACAAACAAGTAAATCTTTTGCTGTCTGGGGGTGTCAAAATTAATCGATTAATCGAAAACAATTCCTATATCAAGATAATCGTCTTATATTTTAATAATCCAGTGATCGATTTTTTTCAAATCTTCTAAGTTTAGGCTCTCTAAAGTAATAATTGTTTGATTTTTCTAGTCCTTCATGGAAGCAAACTGATTTTGTATTTAATCAAAGTAAGACATCAGCAAACATCTGCTTTTACTTTAGAAAACAATGACCATCGATCTTTTGAGTGTGATATTATCTGACTGCTGTTTAGTTGTTTTTTGATCACTAAATAATACCAAATTAATTTGCTAATAAACTCTAATCAAAATAATATCCATCTGATTATTCAATTAATCGATGGAGTTATTGATTGAATAATCGAATCTAAAAATATTTTATATAGTGACAGCCCTAAACTACAATGACCCGGGATCAAACCCTGTGATGATAATATTGTGATTGCCGTCAGCTAGAACTTGGCTAGACCTTTTTTCCCGACAAGAAAAATGATCAATTTTGCTGTAAAAGCTCAAAATTCGACTTCACTTTCAAAGTGGTGAGGGCTGTTTTGGGAGATGAATAGAACACAATGTCATTGTCAGGATGTAAAATCTATTGAAAATGGAGCGAACGAAGAGCAAGCATCTCTTCTGACTTTGCAGTGGGAGTCATTTACAGCTAAGGGAAGCAGATGAGGCCACTGGCTGATCGCAAAAGTGCATGAGCACATGCACGTGTATCTCTTATGCAATGCACACTCGTACGTATGGATAGCCGGGAAAGGAGGTGTGAACAAAAGGTATCGGGTACAAATTGCAAAGTGTCACACCAGTCTGAGCCAGGCCCCCAAAGCAATTTGTTCTTTGGCACACTGACCAAAAATATCTACTCTTTTCTAAAGAACACCTGCACATGCTAATGTGATTGCCACTGAAATAAAATAAGGTATCGTATATGACCACTTTTTTAAAACCTTTTTTAACTGTTCATATATGTTGTGTTTTTTCTTTAGGGCTTTTTTTTGGGTCTTGTTTACAAAAATGATTGATTTTATTGATGGATGCGCAATATTTGATACCAATAAATAACTTTGCCCAAAATACACTTAAATTGAATATTTATTTTTTATTTTTAAGTTCACCTCTGAATCACTATGCAAATATCCATCCATTATCTGAACCGCCTATCCGCACAACACCGCTATCTGCTGGATGTGAAGGGTACTACGTCTAAGGAAGTGTTATAGAAACAGTCAACATGGAAATAAAAAAACACTAACTGCTACATGGGTTTGCAAATAAATCTCCATTTCCATGGGCCGTCACTTCCGGGTTCCAATCCGCACAAAATTCCAATCAGCATCCTAGTTATAGATAGACTGATTTGTTTTTCTCAGTTAATCTACTTATCTTTGGTGAACATTCAAACAAAAACAAAGAGCACAGGGATTTCGCAGTGTCTGTAGCATCTCCTTAAAATGTAAATGTTGATGGATAGATAATATTTAAATAATACAATGAAACCTGTTGTGTCCATACTTAAAGCACTGGAGTGGACATTTTCATAGGAAGGCCATGAAATGATTGGCTGTTAGCGTTCCCATATTAAACAAATCAGGAACAGCTCCGTCTTTTAGTGAATGCACCATCTACAAGGTGGCCGCATTTAGGCCTGTAGCTGTTGCCATGGTAACCAAATATTGTAAAGCTGTGGATGCTAGGTGGTGATGGTGGCAGGTTTTTTTTTTTTTTGGGGGGGGGGGGGGGGGCACAACACATATTCCCGATTTTATATGATCTCGCATGTCTGGTGCCAGTTGACATCAGTCCTTTTTGTGCCTTTGTCTTTTCATTTCCATCATCCACCTCCTTCCCCCCCCTTTTTTTGTGACATCACAAGGTGTGACATCATTGCAGCTGATCAGCATTCAGAGTGTGCTGCACACATGCACACACACACACACACACACACACACACAGACACACACGCACACACACACGCACGCACGCACGGCGCACACACACTGACGCTGACTGAGCATGCTCCCTGGCTGCACGATGATGCTATTGCTGGCACGCTAAAAGCGATGTGCTGACAATGCTAAGAGATGAGCGGCTGCCATTAGTGACGTAGAGACGACACGGGGTCAGCATAACTGCGGATGTGCACTACACGTACGTGCTTCAACTTGAGGATCAACCTTCCAAAGGTTCTTCTGTGCAAATCTGATTTGTTTTTATTATTAACCCTCCCACTTCTTGCTCCTTCCACATCAACTGATCTAAACCATTCAAACTTCCAAGTTTCTTTTTTTTCCCTGCAATGCCATGTTGCCACATTTTCAAATGATCAATCACAAGTGTCCCTTTTAGAACAGGCCCGCAGACAAGCTCATGTGGCCCTTGAGTGGAGCCTGCGAGCACCTCGCTGTTGACCCCTGATTGACCCCGTCATATGTATGACGGCTTTCACCTCCGAAAAATCATCATACCTCCAACAGCTTTCCTCCCCAAAACATTTTAGCCACAGCCCTTTTTCAACCACACCTCAAAACAAAGCCTGTATTGTGAAAAGCCAACCAAGAAATATGACACATCATGTCATCACACATCATCATCATCATTTTGTGCTGGAAATAAAAAGGTCACACAGCATAGATGCCTGGCACTCTCTGCAGTTGAGTAAACAAACCTCCAGGCCACGAAATGAGGAACAACAGTACACATGATTGGTCATCCTTACCTTATTGGAGGCCATCTCGCTGACTGAGTGTCTGGTCTGCAGGGTCTCCAGCTGGTCCAGGCACCAGTCCAGCTCCTCCAGAGTTTCAGTGGCCAGTTTCTGGTAGGCCTCCTCTGCAGGAACGAGACAGGACGGTAAGGGGTCAGTAAGGGCCCGCTTCAGGGGGCTAGTGGACGGCCCAGGCCCGGGGTCTCCCACCCCACACACGGCTAAGCTGGGATACCCCGAGTAGACACATGGGTGACTCTTCATACTGGACGGACCAGCTCTTGGGGAAGGTTGTGTGTGTGGGGGTGTCTAGGGAGTAGAGCCTTGGGGTCCCTGTGTCCGAGAACAGAATCCTTAGTCCTTTTCTACGGAAGTCAGACAGATTCGACGTCAGCCAGGACGATTAAGACTGTCCAGATGCTAATGGAGGGTAACAACGATTCGCCATAGAAGCCAGAGAGCTGCCCAAGCGGAGAGCCCACGCGCACGTTCACGCCACTTCCTGCCTCAGCAGCTCCACAATGTCATTCATATGAAAGGTGTAATTCCAGTTATGTAGCAGGATGAAGAGCAGTCTGCCCAGCAGGCTCGGGAGGAGGGAGGATGGAGGAGACACATCGGATCCGACCGGGGGGCTCACAAACGCCTCGGATCCCCGCCAAAGCATCCTGACATGACTACCAAACACACACGCACGCTCACGCACCGCAGCGCACGTAACACTAGCACATGATGCTTCAGCCGCCGCGTGTGCAAATAAAAACATCCATGGTATCCGTGAGGGTAGATTCCTGTATGCTAGCCAGACAGATGCTGTGTGTGTAAAGAAATGGAGGTGGTGCTCAGGGATGGGGGATAGGAAGGGGGGGAGGGGGGGGTATCTGCTGTTGCTTCGGCGTCCCTGGTAGCCAAAACGTGCTGTACCTAAAGCCTGAGAGGACTGCACTGTAGATGAGAAAGGGAGGGCGACAACACATGGACTGGATTATAAGAGGAGCAGGAGAGCGCCATGGCAGCTCCTGCTATATCGTGTGAGCGTGCACGTCAAATATATGATCAGCATACAAATGCACCGAGCAAGGAGGTAAACAATTAACATGGCGTACAAGACGATAGACGCCAAAGCTAATGCTATGTGATGAGGGGAGGATAAAATGGGTCCCCTGCGTATTTGCGGTTTACTATTCACAAATTTACGTACTGGTGTGTTTTGTGAGGAATCTATCCGCAGCTACTCACTAAAAAAACTCAGCTATGGCCATTTTCTGTAATTTTTCCGAAACACCACAAGATGCCGCCAAAGCTACATCTAAATGAAAAGTAGCACGATGGACATCAAGGAATATGTTACATTTGCTTGTAACACTTACTAACAGGCATTTGCAAGAATATTTTTGGTTGAACTCCAAAGTGTATATGACATTTGGGGCATTTATTTTCTGCACACCGAATCAAATCAAAATGCCGTCATCTTCCTTTAGGGCTTTAATGACATACATATAACGTTGCCATCGAGTGACAATAGCATCAGTGCGGTCCCACAACGCGTTCGTCATGAAGAAGCTCCTATGTCACTGGCTGTTGTCAACAAGATCCTCCTACTCCTCTTTCTGTCACAATAATCCTCCTTCCTCTCTCTCACTCATCTTGTCTGTCTGTCGTCTTTCTTCCCCGTTTGCCCTCCCCGACTGGGGTGTCAGCGACTGGGGTGCTACCCTTTCTGACAGCGACTGCACTGACGTCAATGACATTCTTCTCATGCTTAGTGCGACATCAGACACCGGGTGCTCCGAGAGGCCACTCTGCTGCTGCACAGACGCACGGCTGCAGACAAACCACGAAGCGGAGCGCTCGGGCAGGCGAAACTGGACCGGGAGGGAGACAAAGAGGCACCCTGAACATCAACGGCCACATTTGATTCTTAAAACAGTGTGATGGGAAGGTCATTTGTACTTGTAATATGATTTAATGTAGTTCTGAGCGAAGGGTGTATCAAATTCTTGACTCAATTAAAAACTGTGGCAATTGATTGATTGAACGCATCTCCAAACCAGTTGGGCGCACTAAGTGGCTGTTGATGCAACTATTCAGCTATTTATTTCTATTATATACTATAAACATACACGCCCGCCTGCACACACGCACACACGCGCACTAAATTTGAGAGAAAGGCCTTGTCTGATTTACTTCAACCATGAGCTAATCTTCCATCGATGAAGTCCCTGCTTTGCCGTTGCAGGTCGTCAATATTCTCAAATAACCACTACCGTGACTCACAGCTGTCACCAGTTTATGGCAGGGCCCATAATGGCCACTAACCAGTATGATTGTCCTCTAAATATAGCGCAGCATCGACAGACGTCCCATATAAAGGAGCGGGCGATTTATCGGCAAGTAGATAATCTTGATTTTTTTTCAATGCAGTGAAACCTCCTATTCCCATGCATAAATGCATGTGAAAGTGAAATAGGAATTTTATTATGAATAATCTATATCAGGGACATATCAGTAAAATCTTACTCAATTTTATTAAAAAAAAGTTAATTATTATTATTAGGATGATGATGATTTTTTCATTTTTAAGTAAGAAACATGTCATGGGCACTAAATTTAGTGTCTGGCACAACTGTAAAAAAAGGACAGTGGGTCATAAATTGGCCCCGGACCATAGTTTGGACATCCCTGGTCTATATTGTGAGATATATCAAAGTGAAATACCTGTCTAGGACAAGTGTGTTCTTACCACCAAAAACAGACAGCTCATTTCAACAACATCATCGCCAGTAACAACAACGTTCATCATAAAGTGGGTCAGAAAGTTTCATATGATATTTTGAACACACAGTGGCTGTAATACTGACATCATAGACTAACCTGTAAAGGTGGTCTTGGTGATGGGTGGTGGGTTGCACATGGGTGATCTCCTGTTGTGAGGGAAAAAAACATACATGTCATATATTTGCAAATATTAGCCAAGTGTGTTAAAACTGCAGCTGGGAAGGAGGCTTTCAATTAGACATCACTGAAGTTAGATTAAACACTGTTTGCAACATAAAGTTGCCCAGAATACTTAACAGGGAACACCTCTGTTTATCTGATCTGTTTAAATGCTTGGTAGGTGCCTCTGTTTTGGTTAGCAACATAGTTTCAAAGAGCTCACCAATTAAAATAGTATTTGCTATTCTGATTAGCAACAGTGTTAAATTGAGGCCAGAGGTTGTTATTTGTGCACAATGGGGTTTATAAACTCAGACACTTCCTATATATATATTTTTCCCGTGGATGGCAAAACAGAGGCATATATTTGACATAGGCATTTAATTATTACACTTGGATCATGCATGCAGCAACTAAAAGTAATAAAAAGGCTGTAAAGCTGTTCGTGTAGTACCACTGACGAACAGAGGAGGGGGTACAAAACCACATTTTGAGGTAGAGCTGACATTTTCCCACAAAGGGGCGCAAACGTACTTATTCGACGCTCTGTCTTGCTGCAGGTTGGTTAATGCTCCAAAGTTATTCCGTACAGTTCTTAGGCTGGCAAGGACCTGTAAGGCAGAAGGTGTGTTTTTGTGTTTTTAGTATGGCTCGCAATTGTGAAGCCTGAACAAATGGGGTTGAAAATGATTACCTGTGCAAATGGCGTTACAATCATGTCGTCACCATGGCTGGAAAAGACAAGAAAGAGAATTTGAAGTAACAGTATGTAAAGGTTTTACTGTCTACTATGCTTGTGGACAAGCACAAAAAGATGGGGTGTCGTCATATGAGAAGTTTCAGTGTCTGTCATGCACTCCATCATGTCGATTTCACATCATCAGCTGTTAAGGCACTCGTCTCTTGTAAGCCGGTTTTCGGTATGCAGCTGGCACAACGTTGTTGTGACGCAGAGAAAGCTTCCACGCACGAGGATTTCCTATTCATGGATTCTGGGAAAAGCCAACATGATGGAAGGTGAGGGAGAGGCCCTTACGCATTTTGCTCCCTCTTGAAAGGAATCCGAACTACAGAGACGGTGAGTCACGCACACGAGTGGTGGTGACCTCAAAGCTCACCGTCAACATTTGATCAGGTGATCGATGAAACGTAACACACATGACATGACATGCTGGCCGCGTAATGTCTGAAACTTAACGCAGGTGATTACTTTTTTGTCCATTCATTGCTATTTTTCTCATCTTCCCTTTCAGGCTCGATCAAAAAGCTACATTTTCGCCCAATAATTCCATTTCCCGTTTGACTGCTTCGTGTAAGCGGATAGCAGCGGGGGAGCATGCTATCTTTATATGAAGGAGGCAGTGTCAATCAAAGTGAGCATTATTATTTTGGTGAATGCTAAATTTTCAATACAAGCAAGATTTTTTTGGGGCAAGTGTTGAGTGGATAAAAAGCGGTGTGTCAACGGCAGGGGTTTAATCAGTGATTTAAGATTCTTCACCGCGCAGACGGCGTGCGATATGCGATAAGAATAGATGTGACACCACTCGGCGAGCTGTTGGTGATGCACACTTCCCTCCAGAGCCAAAGGTGGCCGATGTGGCAGCTTTATGACCTGTGCTGATAAACATCCAGCTGTGGCACTCAGACACACACTCAGACAGGCAAAAAAAAAAAAAAAGTCTAAAAATAGAATAAAAAGCTTTCAGCACAACAGGAGAACATGGAGGTAGATTTTTTTTTTAAAAATGAAAAAAAATTAATGGTCCAAAGCACTCACATGTCGCTGGCGATGGAGGAGTTTCGGGACATCGACTTGGGCGAGAGGTCGTAGTCGCTGTCTGAGCGGTACAAGAACGACTCCCTCCGCTGGCTGTGGACAAAGTTGGCCTGCAGGATGAGGCCCGACCCTGGACTGGCCATCGGGTCCAGCGGGCTGCGACCTGATGATGTTCCATTGTCCACGTCGAAACTACAAAAACAAACAAATGTCAACAGGGCCATGATATGTGAAAATTGGGGATGTTTTGCACCCAACATATTATTACAACTTGACTTCCCCTTTAACGTATATATAAACTAAATCCAGTAAGTGTACTCTAACCTATTTGAACTATATTTAAAAAAAACTATATAATAATAATAATTTATTTTCTCAAATTAAGGACCATTTTTATCCTTTTCCATGACCTTCCTCAACAATCTATTTGAAAAATCTAACGTTGCCCCTGAGCACAACCCCTGCACTGGGGGATGCCACTGACTCACGGCTCAAACAGCTAATCATTGCCACCTCGGCAACACCAACCCGAACGCCTTAGTCTCCAGAGAGAATTTATCGGCCGGCCAATGACTAGTACCTGTGTCATAGGCAGAGGAGATCTGTTGCTGACCCATCCCATAATCCCAAATGGTTGTGAGGGAGGCTGGGGGGGTAGGGGGGCATCCCATGACGCCGAGCTATGACGTGCCCCCCCGCACATAATCATCATCCTCACTGTGGATAAGGGCACATCCTTAATCCTGTGTGACTAACTTTGTAGTGTGTGTGCAACAGGATGACGTCAGCAACGTGTTGAGGCATGCCGTACACACGTGGATAACTGGAAGAGTGGAAAGGGAAATACATTTTGAGAGCGCGTGAATTGTTTTCTCATCAGCGCTGATTCATACCTTCACAGAAAAAAGTGGGAATAAACGAACAAGGACGATATTTCACGTAATTGGGATTATATTATTCAGTTCAGGAGAAATAAATTCTCTGACATAAGAAAAGGAAAATTTGACTCAGCAAGATAAACGATTTATTTACATGTTGCCAAATGAAGACACACAACCGATATATCTTCTAATCAGGCCTCTTGCAAATATGAAGAAATATCTGATAGATATCGGCTATCTGCCAATCCAAGTGCTGTGTAAGCAAATTTGAGATACAGCGCCAATGTCTGCTTCTGGGACAATTTCACTTTTGGTACGTGCAGTGAACATGTGTCCCAATACTTTAGGATGGTTGAACTTATCCGTTTATCTTTTATGCGTCATTTAACAAGAAGTAGGTGCGACCGATACTAAACACAACAAGAGCAATATGGAATAGCAACCACTGGAGTACAAACACTTCACACACGTTAGATCAACAGTAAAATACTTTTTACAATTGTGATAACTGATAAAGAAGCGATAAAATTGTTAGATGTGGATGAACATGTTATCTGTGTGTGTATACATGTGTCGCTATGTTACAGTGAGCCAGAGTGCGACGAATCCCCCCCCCCAAAAAAAAACAACTTCAACACTGGGTTCTCACCCTCTGTTGTCTGGGTAGCAGCAGCAGCTAAGTGTGTGTGTCAGTTTTGGCTGGCAAGGAAAAGGCAATCAAATTGTTCCCGCTTTCTCTCACACTCATATTCTCACACACACGCATGCATGCACACAGCCAGTATGACTCCAGTAACTCCTCGTTTGTGTTGACTGGACATCATCCGGTATCTCTGCACCACATTCCTCTCATCGCCACACTTCATATTTAGCATCAGGCATGAAAATGAAACCTCACGTTCACACGAGCACCCTTTACACTACTAAATAAAAAAAATGATTAAAAAAATAAAAACTGTATTCCCCATGGTCTGTACCAACAGCGCTGACACAGAATGGGGACAAAGTCAACTTGGCAATTTTTCGCCTACCCTTTTATTCTGCTTGAATAATCTTTTTCTATGTCATTGTTCTTTCTGTTGTCGTTTTTTTTATTTTGTTTTGCTTTTTTTTTTTGGGGGGGGGGAGTGAGTGCACTTCATTTTGGTTTAGTTTTGATGAGTTTCAGTATGAGTTGTTTTTATATAAATATATGGAGTATTTGTCCAGTGCAAATTAAAAAAGGTCACAAGGGTGTAATAAAGTAAATCACCCCCCCACCCGCATTTGGAATTTGCAACTCACTGTATGTGTCTAAGTGTGTGTGTGGTGGTGGTAAAGAACACACCCTCTCTGGGAATGTCTTATTGAGTTTTGACGTCACACCCAAGATTTTCTTTCCTTCTCCACTCTGACACGAAGCCCTTCCACAATTCCCAACAAGGAACGACTTAGCCGCCAAGGAAGAAAATATTTGAAGAGTCAGCAGATTCCAAATACGCCTCTAATCTGCCTTTGTGATAAAACAATATGTCCCGTTGACTTCCAAGAGGACAGGAACGGCTCCAAAGATGGAAACTCTAGCTTTAACTGCCCATACATAGCAAATACGCCAGATGGCCGGCAAAGAACAATGCTTCCCACGCGAGTTAAGTTGCATGCTCGAATGTCAGGAAACTTCACTGAAAGCGACTCCTCCTCACACTCCGCAAGCGATGTGAGATTATTAATTATCAACACTGTGTGTAACGGTGTGGGACGTATTAATATTTTTGATACAGAACATTCAGCATGGTACAAAGTTCTTACGCAGAACAAATGCGGTTCTGGTGGGCAAAGTATGGCTTGGGGGCCACATAAGACATGAACTGTACTTTAATCTGGCCCACAAAGGATTTTTATTATAAAGAGTCATGTCATTTCTAATATGTACCATTGTGTATTTCATTTATAGAATGAATTATGTCAGTGTTGAAATGAACAATTTTACATTCACATTCTTTTCTATCTGTAAAAATCAATGGCCCACGGACACAAGCGTCTGCTTCACCCACTTTAGCCACACATCTACTCTGTAAACAAATATGGACGATGCAGGTCAGCCTCTGCTTGGTGCATGTCACAGTTGGTCAATATGCTTTCAGCAGCATCCAAAATTGTTAACTCATTTAAAAACAAGAAGAAAAACCTAGTGCAAAGCAATCTCAAATTTCAAGTGGTACTTAAACAGAGGATGTAACCAAAGCAATATTCAATAATAATAAAAATAATGAAATAATAGTAATAATAATAATAATAATTATTAATATATTACTATATTTACATTTATGAATAAGGGGAAAAGTAACATTTTTTTTTCTGAATGAAATTACTCTACAGCGCTACATTGTGCCACAATATTTTGCAATTTATTTTATCTTGAGATTTTAAAATATATTGCTCGTAGTTTGCAGTATTAAATGTCATTAAACCTTGAAGGCGTATTTACTTAAACTCTTGTTTTATTTACAAACAATGTATGTCAGTGGTGTCAATGTCCTCAGAGAGAAAATTAGCATACAAAAGTAGCCAATTGTGTCATCCAGTTCTGTCTGGTTAATCTTGTTCTGCCAGACGGAGCGCAAAAAAGTCAACACTCGCTGCTCGTAGTCTCCACGCTGACTGTCAATACTCCATTCAGATGAGCCATTCAGTCGTGACACGCGTGCAAAATAAAGGTCACGCACTCAACCAGTTCCGCTAGCGTGCTACTAGGAATCTAAAGACTCGAATGTGACTAATATAAAACAGGTCCTGTGCACATGCGAGCTGCATCATCGCTCAGTCGACTGACGGCAGACGCAGTCCAGATGAAAGTCCTTCAAGTCAACGTCAGACAATTCCATTCCTCCACGCTTCATCTCAGCAGTAGGGCAGAGGTGCGAGAATGCTGGTTAAAGGGGAGATCAACCCAAAGACGTTCTTTACAATAATATGTGGTATGTTCCGCCACTGGTCTAAATACTGCATTTTGATTAATATTGCATTTGTGGAATATAAGTTCAGAAAACTAATGCGATAAATTCACAAGATTGCAACTCCACTACTTGCCTGCTTTTCATAATAACCACCACTAGACTGATTACATTACCAGTTAGTCTGGGCTACGTTCCAGAGCCACTTTCAATCTCCAATGTCTGAATGCCCCCCATAAGTCCCAGACTTGCTACCATGCCAAAGCCAAAAGCTAAGCAGGGCTGCTGCTCTGGGTTTTGTTAAATGCAGAAGAAAAGTTGACCAGCTTTTGACCTTAACACTCCCAGTTTTGAATTCACTTCAAAATAAACAGATATCATCTCTGTTGTGGTATTGAGACAGGAGGTGTGCCGCACATTACCCGAGGGTGTCAGCTCCACATGCAAACACAAACAAGCATTACAAAAGAACACCAGAGTAAAGTACAGTCTTATCCTAACAGACAAATCCAAACAATCTCCCACACCTTTCAGAGCTATTTTTTCATATTTCGTGTGATAAAGAGATAACAGAAATGTGCAAGAAAGAACTGATGAAAGGGTGTAGTTAAAAATAGAAAATCAGAGAAGAGGCGTTTTCCACTGTCCTGTATGATCGCAGCATGGATTTGGAGATTTATTTCAGCACTGTCTGACAGCCCGACAGTGGAGGAGCATCTTTACCGGGCTCCCTCCTCCCGGCGTGGAAGCGACAGGAGGACAATTTGTCAGAAGGAAATGCGAGCTGACAGCCAAGGACGAGTCGAGACAAGACGAGGGCAGGGCAGGTTGCGCCTCGGGCTGCATCTTTGTTTATCTGCTGTACCAAAGCGTAAGAGAGCGACTACTTCCTCGTAGGACAAACGGAGATGGTGGGGACCAGTGACCGTTTGAAACCTGAAGTCTTGCCTTAGGCCCTATAGGGGTGCCACCAGTTAAAAAAATAAAACCTGGATACAACAAAGGTCCGGCCATTTTCTACATCGCTTGTCCTCATGAGGGTCACAGGTGAGCTTGGGTCTATTTAATAGAGTAAGTACATAGATGGACTAAAAGCCAGTCAATTAGCAAGGGTACACAGTTTTCAATGAACGTAATGTAGATGTTTTTGGACTGTTTGAGGAAGTCCGCGTACCCAGAGGGCGAGCGATCCGAAGCCTGAAACTCAACTGATGTCATCTCACTGCGCTTCCTACTATGGATATTTTAATAATAAATATCCATGTTTAGACATCTTGCACTTTGTGACAATTCATCGTAAGAAATATGATGACACTTGATGTTGAGATCAGGGCATACAAATTCGAAGAATAAATTGCCCCAAATATGTTAGACTGGCAACAAATGAACATTTTACTGATGAATTGATTAATCAAGGTTTCTCTATGTTGCAGTTCGTCAATAAACTACTTCAACTCTGGCTTGAAGAGAAGTGCGAGACTATATAACCCAATGAATGACCTCGCTCAGGTAGGTAGTGACGCTAATGCCCCTTTTCACTGCACAGTTACAGCCTCACAAGTTTTATCTTCAAAATAGTACCTTGGGAAGCTGAAAACCATATGCCATTGAAACGCTAACAAAAAACAACAATACAATAGACGTCAGACAGCATGGTGACATCTGAGAAGACAAAAAAAAAAATCTATATATTCTTGACAGAGAAGACAGGTGGTGTGTAAGAGGTGTGACGGAAACCATCTACATGAAGGTGAAAAGACCATCTCTAAACAGAAGAGGTGACTTTTGGCACCACATATCTCCAACATACAATGCCATCCTTTCAAACTTTCCCAAGAAACTATTTCCTGGTTTTGATACTTGATACTCATTTGTATTTGGTGTCAGCTCATTTCAATTTCCATCGACATTCTAATCATTCTTAGCTGTAGGCAACTGTGAGAATTATATCCGAGAGGAGACTAAGGGCTGTAGCAGCAAAGTGGAGACTGTGGAGTGTAATATGGCGTAGGTCGGATGTAAACCAACAGGAGGTATAAGTAACACTCAAACAGGAAGGAAGGAATGGTGAACAATAGCGTGTGACACACACACGCACGCACACACACGCACACACACGCACACAAAGAGGACAGAATGAAGATTGTCAATTCTACTATTTACCATATTCCTTCAGTGTTCTTCAGCGAGCTGGTGGAGCGCGACCTTGGCTTTAGAATGATACTCATGTTCTCCCGTTCTCGTCCACATCCACTTGCTCTACTCAAGCACACACACATGAAGCCACCCCAACACAGCCACTCAAGGGCCACTTGGACCTCCAGTCCTGTACGCTCCCAAGTCGTCCGTATTCCAGATGATTCCCAACTTCCTTTCAAGGCTCGTTTGGAATCCAGAGAACTTCCTGGGTTCCGCTCCCCCACTCGGCACCCTCGACCCCTCACCCGAGTGGAAGCATTACATGACTCTTCGCGCTCTCTCTGCCTCACTCCACAGCTGCAGCCAGGCTTTTGAGTGCAAGTGGGAGGGGTTGTTTTGGTCATAGTAATTCCTTACAGGGCGGGACTTGCTTTCAGCTCTCGCTAACTCCCAGGCATCCTTACAATCTCACGCGTCGATCACCCATGCTGCCAGGGTAACCTAAAACCAACGGCAACGACGCCAGGAGAAGCGGCCACGGGCCCCATATGTTCTTTGACTGTAGCAAAGAAAATGTGAGGGAGTGGACTGGAAATGTGTTTGATGGGAGATAAGAAAGTGACAGTTAGATAAGTACCCATCGTTTAAAAAAAAAAAAAAAATCATTTCAATACTTAAGAAATTCTGAACCCCAGAAAATGATTGTAGTAGAATCGATGATTAGTGACAAAATATCCAAATGCGCCCCAGTCAGGTGCGGGTATCCTCAATTGGTGTTTCCCAACCTTTTATTGAGCCAAGGCCGCAAAGAAAGTGTCACTATCAAAATATTATGCCTTAATTTAATTGCCTATCAGTACTACAATGATGGCATAGAAAGAAGACCAAACTTTTTCAATTCTTTCTTTCTGTACCCGAATTTTCCTGTGACTATTCTCATTCATCCAGATCATTTTTTTCTCAGGGCATTGAATTGGTCGCAAAATTTTCAATAGCTCCGACGCTAGAAATTCATCAAAATAATAAAGATTGCAGGGGCTTTTTCATTGTTACTTGTGTTTTTACAACTGCATAGCGAAGAACTGTTTCCCTACCCCCATCATAAAACTGTGGCTGTTTTACACAGTCAAAGAAGAACACCCAAGACGCCCCGAGGTCAATTTAAAAGCAGCCTTTACATTTCTGACCAACCAGAGACGTAAGCAACGGCAGAGTGACATCAGTCGGCGTAAGGTTCCCTTTTGTTCGCGGCAAGCACAGCGTATGTAAAAGACATGCAGATGGAAATGCGTCCATCTGCAAACCCTTTCAAAGCATAACAAACGGCCTGCCTGACCCTTTTGACTGATAATACCGCGGTCATCCACTCCAATTGCAGGCATGGGCTTTTATGTTATGAAAGAAAGGTGGCGGTATCGGCGGCCTTGAGGTGAATGCAGGATGCTGCGTACGTACGTTCGTGCGTGTGCCGGTGAGCTCACAAGCACAAACATGTACGCATTACTTGTGAGCGTCATCGTAAACACACCATAAAAGCGAACTCAAAACGACACTTGAGACTGTTGTTGCAAAACAGCAAACAAAAAGGCTCTTTGGAGCCAAGATTCCGCATCATAGTATAAATCACATTTCAACTCAATGCAACACTTCTTAGGGGCATTTTCAACTTTTACATAAGACAAATATCACAACCGAGCGCTGTTTGATATGGACAAAGATTTTCCAGTATAGTGTTTTAGAAATACAATAGACTAATAATGATAATACACCAATCTTAACAATAAGAATAACTTCAAAAATAAAATTAAATATTAGCTCAGTGCAAAGATTTTTTTTTTTTAACTCAAATATTTTTTGTCAAGTTGTTGCATGAAATAGATGGACCCAGATACTCCAGATAAGTGGCGTATCTGGAACCAAAATAATTTTGTGACAAAATAAAATCATCTGAAACCAGATGATTTTATTTTGTCACAAAATAAAATTGGAGTAAATTCAACACACCATTGTTCTTTCAGTGGAGCCCTCAGAAGACTCAAACGGTCCATCATAAGTGAAACCAAAAATCTTGCCCGCCCCTGATGTACAAGACAGCCACCTAGTGCTGATTGTTCTGCAAGTGCAGCATTAAGCCTGCCCTCAAAGAGCTGCAGCACAGATTAAACCGACAAACACAAAATGATTGATTTTGTTTGGGGGGGGGGGGGGGGGGGGGGGGGGGAGGAGTCTCACTTGTGGTACACATAGAGAAAGCACTCTAAGTAAACGCTGAAATATATATAAATAGCAATAGCACTAAAGGAAGCAAAGCACAGATGGCTCAGGCGCGCTATTGACAAGGCTCCACCATATCTATATGTCTACACAGCCATTATCTTAAGTTCATATACAAATACTCCGACATCACACACACACACACTGGCCACATACAAGTGAATATCCAGATTTCACATTTATACTTTTTTTTTTTTTTCCTGTGTTGCTGTTCGAGGTCACTGAGTGTATGCTGCTCACAAAAAAATATGGCAGCATGATAATGGATCTAATAAGGTCCTGAAATTTGCTGTGCGGGGCCTTAATGGACACAGAGTGCACGGATTATGAGCGGTGCGCCTGAACACCTTGATTGACTGTTCATTCGTCGTTAACCTTGTTGTCGGAAAAAGCAAAAATGAGGAATATGGGAATATGACACAAAGGCACACATGCAAACAGACACTGCAACAGGGCAGCGACCCAGGCGCTTGCCCGGGGTATCGAGCTGAAGGGGGCCAAGCGAAAATGCTGACACTGGCCACTATTTCAAACACTGGCAATAAAAAGGTACATTGGGTACATTAAAAAGCTACATTCTGGAAAACATGCCTTTGAATCATTACACTAGTCAAATTTTAACCAGAGATGGCTCTCTGTGTCTCGACTTAGTTTTGAGGATAAATCAAAAATGCCTTTTTGTTTTCTGGTTTGACCAAGGAAAGCTTGCGCAATTCAGATTTTACATGTTTAATAATATTATTTAATTATTATTATCATTATTACTATCAAAACCTGATTGGCTACAGAAAAATGGTTATTTGTTTGTCGTTTTACAGTATCTTTAAGGTTGAGGTCAATTATTAGAAGTCATGAAGGTTGATAGATGATTGGAGTCGATATGTATTTGCAATTAAAATAAATAAAATAATAAATGAAAATAAAATATTTGTAATGCAGTACCTTTACATAGGTTTATGAAAGAGCTGTTCAGATTTTCAACATGTTGAAGTTTTTTTTTTCTTTTTATCTTGGACAATGGAATTTGTTTTAAAATTCCTACAAAAAGTTTGGGTACCTCCGAGACAAAGCAGCATGTCTTAAATAGTTCAATGAAAACTTTAAACAAATAAATAAAGTTTTCTACAATACATACACTTTTTCTAAAATTTCACTATATCTGGAGTATTAGTTTTACTTCACTTCGCAGCATCACTTAAAAAGTTAAATGCAAATTGAAATAAATAAATAATTTGCCAGGGTTTGCACGATTTTCCCATATGTTATCCGCCAGTAGATTTTGAAAAATATCATATGCATGAAAATGCCAAACAAACATGCACATTCTTTATCGACTATATCATACGAATCTCTGGGGGGGGAGAGTCCTCTGTGATCCTTGTTTGGGGCCCCCAGGGGATATAAAACTCCCCCCACACACACAACACAGATATATACAACGTTGAGTAAACAGTGGTAAACTACAGCAGGTGGAAGAACTCAGCGGTCATAAGCATGCACACAAAGCAAGCCGTTCAAGTTCAGGCTGAGTTTCTGGCTCTCAAAGCAAGCACACAACTTTTTGGACTCAATTTAGCCAAGCCCCTCTGCCTTGCATACCCTCTCCTGCCGCGAGGTTTGATGTCGATGGGCTTGTTGGTGGCGTAGGGCGAGCCGTTGGAGCAGGCGTGGCGGTAGCGCGCTATCCTCTCCAGAGACAGGTACTCGGAGTTGACCGGCAAACTCATCTCGACCAGGGACGGGGGTTCATGGGACCGGGAAAGGGGGGGCTATTTGAAATCCAACAGAGCCCACTTGGTACCACCGAGGCTTCAGCGTCCAGTGTTAGTGAAAAGGAGAAGAGCCGAGTGTCGAGAGCGAGGGAAGCGGTGGGTGTGACTTGGAGTAAAAAGATGATAGAGGGAGAGAGAGCGAGGGATGCAATAGGAGGGGGGCAAAGTGCAAATGCAGAGCAAACTAATTTATCATATCTGTCGGCTCATAATCAAGTATGCTTTCTAGTAATGCTGGAGACTGGCTGCATGAGCACACTTTCAAAGTCACTTTGCTCATAAATTACATTCATGTGCAAAAACTGTTTGGACAGTTAATAGCTGAGTGGACCTTATTACTGGAAGCTGATGTTTTGAATGAACATAAACTCTTTTTCTTTTGTTCACATTTTTTATTCAAAAGAAATACAACAAATGCATTTCTGTATGCTGTAATATGTTCAAAGTGACCTGATGTTGAGAAAAAAACAAGTAATGAAGTGACGGAAAAATGAGAATAAACTATTTTTTTGTCGATGTTTGTTGTAATTATTTGAAAATGACATCACAGTTGCTCGGGCTCAGGTAAGGACCAATCATGGCTTACCTGTGTGCTGGGTTTGGTCATGTGACATTTGCAAGCGGAGCCGTGACTCGTCTTTGCCTGAGGTCTGAGTAACTGTCATGTCATTTTTAGCAGCAAGTGGAAAAAATTGTCAACCCTGAGATGGATAAAACTGCTTGATTCTGCTATTTAATTCTTACTCAACACACACAATATAAATCAGAATGCCGTATTTAAACAACTACAAACTAATAATGACAATCATAAATGATGTATTATTCTTTTCCCCCTTTAAACTTAAAAATGATTCCGGAACTGCCAGACATTAGCCAACATAAATCTTTCCTTGTCAGACTGTGACCATGGACACAAGATAAGTTTATATGAGGACACAAAAGCCTACCACCCACACCCATTCAACTCCTGTAACTGACAATTTCCACCAGTAGGAGGGAGTAGCACATCACAAAGGCGGACACGAGTCAACAGACACACAAAAAACCTCACCGGAATTATTTGGTATTTGGACTTTTCAAATAAATGCTCTGAATGACAATATTTGATGTCAGCTGTCTATAAAAATAAAACATTCATTCATTTTACTCGGATAAATAGTAGCATTTAGAGACACTCCATGCCCAAGAATTATGTTTTAATTTAAATTCAAGATTATAAACACACACACACACACACGCATACACACCGTATTTCTCAGCGGTGTTCTTGTTGCTACGCCACTCTGTCAGACTCACACAGCGTGTGACAACAAATCGTGTGCGTGTGTGCATGACAATGCCATCACACCGGTGGGCCCTGTGACATCCGCGTACGCACACACTACCCATGTAGTGATTTAGTCGAGTGTGTCGGGGCAGGTGACACGCACGCTCCAGTGCAGAGACAAGCATCTCCTGTGCCTCCTCACACAACAAGCAAACTGTATGCTTTGCACACCCTGTCAGCGCAGCAAATGACAACACGACTGCCGTCACTCGGTATCCCGCCTTCCCTGACGCACGCTGCTATGTAACCAAAGGTGACATAAGTACTCTATATTTAATCACCATATGGCTCTCATTAAAAGTTTTTATGAAAGATCATCTGAACAAAAGAATTGTTGAAAACACCAAATTTGTGGTCTTTATTTGAAGGTGCTTTTGACATGGGATATATGTTGTCATTATGATGTCATCGGCCATCAAATTACAGCCTGTAAAATCGATGCCGCCCTCTGAATTGGGATAGAGCTATGCTATTTTGAGCCAAGTCTGTTGTGTTGGTGGAACGTGCCACAAGCAGCTGCAGGCCCATCCTAATGCCATTGAGTCAGAACATTGCCCTCTAAAGTGGTCTTTCATTGCCACAATGGTATAGTACCCAGCGGCTGTTAATTTGTCCTTCTCTCGCAAGCTTCCTTGGCATATTGTAGGAATGATCTGTTCTATGTAGAGATACAGCAAATTCACTGGCGTGTGAAACCCTGCATAAATCTAACAATCGAAATTCAGCAGTATGAGCACTTTGTTCAGATTTGAGTGCAAACCTCACATTTAACGAGTAAATTGGATACTTTGACTGACTGACATTGTAAGAGTTTGGTGGGTTGACAAATACTGAACACTGCAGCCAAGTCAGTGCATTACGTACTTTGTGGTATTGTTTCTCGAAAGATAACACAAGGCGTGAGTGACAATCCGATTCGACAAAGAGGTGGGGATGAGCTATAGGGCCATCTATCTTACGCCACTGGCTGACACGTTCATACAGAAGGCACATACATCACAGTTAATTGAATTCTCCGCAACGGTGGGTAAACGGTTAAAAAAAAAAAAGAAAACATTCTCCGCAGCTCATGCTAAGGTGGCAGATTATCACCATGGCAACTGCACCTTGGCCACGGGAAAGCAGGTTGACAAAGACTGACTATTCATCTTACGATGTGTGTGTATGTGTGTGTGTGAATGAGTGAGTAAAGTTATTGTGAGGAAGATTCGGCATTGGCGTGGCCAAGAGGCAAGTCCAACAGAGCGTCTCTCGACCAATGACGCGTCTCACATCATCTTGCACCTCCTGCCTACCTTTCGCCGTGGCCGGCGAGTCATGTTTACGATGCGGTTGCCTTGGAGACAAGGGGACAGGCAACCAACCAGCATGTCGTTGCTAAGGATAAGAAATGATGACAAAATAGAGGATGACGAGAGTCGACGTGATGTACACGCAACACAATGGGAGGTGATCTCAAAAGAACATTTGCAAGATTCTATCACAATAAGGCCACATACAATGACAAATAAAAGAGTCTGACTGATTATTTACTCAACTGCACATTTCTTTTGTGCAAACATTTTAAGCACACATTTTTTTCTTTTTGCGTTGGGTTTTCATTTAATCTGGAAAAAAAAGGCACTAGCGATATTCCACTCTGTCTGACTCATTAACTTGCACTGCTAATTGCCTTGCCAGCGTTCCAGTGATGGCGCGACAACAATGGCTTTCAATTCCATTGATTATGGACACAAAGATGGTCACCGCGGGAGTGCTGTCAAATCCTTGCAGGATCTGTCGTTGGCGCACAATAACTGTGAAACTGGCTTCCTCTCTTGAGACGTGCTAAATTGATGGAAAGATGAATGGATGTGGGGAGCCTCTTAAACCTTACGCATGGCCGCACACATGCAAGCATAGCACTCAAGATGCAGTACACCGCAAGCACATGGGGCAGCTAATAGGTTTAACCTGGCAGTGGGCCCGCTGATGTCAGAGTAATCCCTCATTAAAGCCCTGATGACATCACTACTACGCGAGTGAGAGTGTTTGAGCGAAAGCTGAGGCCACATGCTCTTGGACAACCTTTGTGCGTATGCGTGTCTGTGTGTGTTCTCTCTGTTTGCCTGACAAAATCTTCGCCGTCCGTCCTACCTTTATTGTGTGGACATTTCTCTTTGTGTGAACATTTTGGACAGTCCACAAGAGAAACCCCTTTAGACTGTGAGCATGTTTGTGCGTGTGTGAGGGGACAGCCTGTCATTGTGTGCCAACACAGACCAGGTAATCCAGGATATTCCCCAACACACACGCACACATGCTTAGTACGCTGCAGGGTCTTTGTAAGTGTGTGTGTGCGTGTGTGTGTGACTACACAACGTGGACATGTGCAGTTTATATCAGCACATTATCACTAACAAGAACATAGGGTTCCACATGGGTTGTAGAGGACCATCAAAAAAAGCAATTACAAGCAAATTAAACTAGTTTATTGCTAAAACCACTGTGGAAATTAATTAACAGTGTAAAACTTTGACAGTTGTGCTTTTTGGTGAGGTCACAAATATTTCCAAAACCTTTCATTGTACGGAAATATAATCATATAAATAGCCTATAGACAGAAGTGGTAATCTGGACAGTTGCAGAAGTAACATTGATGGACAACTCCATCTGTTTCGCGGTTCCTTTGGCTATTTTGCAACATTTATTCAGAGTAATGTGGGCCTGTAGGAGCCAAAAAGAATCAAACCTCGACAGATGTAATGCGGGGCATGACTCTTGATCATTATTAAAATGTTCAAGTGTTATTATGGTTAAAGTCTCACTGTTTTTTTAGGTTATCTATAGAGCATAGCCCATTTCTGCTTTTTCCGCTGTAGAAATGGAACTCCGTTTTAAAACGAAGACACCTGTATGAAGAGAAGTGAAACGCCACTTTGGTTGTGCTATTGAGAATCTGGCTCAAATTTTCTGGAAAAATAAACCACAACTACAACATTGCGACAGTCCCCAGAGTCCCTTAATCAAAAACAAATAAAGGCACATATACAACAACAATAATAGAAGGAATAAAAATCCTGCGGCGGAAATGAAATGTCAGTGTGAAATGTGCAAGTCCTAAATAACGACTGACTTTACACGCCAACAATGTCGAGTCTGTGCTACCACATGGATGAATAATGTTCAGCAACAGTTAGGATTGTGCAAGTGGGAGTGTGTTTCCTCCAAGGAAGCCATTGCATTCATCGTGTGCCAGAACACACGCACGCACGGTACAGTGCTGGCTAAACATTACTTCTAAATGTTTGCACAAATGAGAATATTTAGGGTGGAAGAAGTGAGCCAGAGAAAGAACATGTAGACGTTTTCAAGTCTGTCATTATGACCCGATCCAAGCAGGTACAAGGGGGGACTCCCTCTCTAAGCCCGTCTAAGCCGTTGATTACAGCCAGCCATAAACACCATCGTCATCCTAATCGTCGGCGTCATACAGCTTCGCTGCTAAAGAGGGCGATTCCCGGAACGCGTGTCAGGCACCGCCTCCGGACGCCACTGACCACGAGGGACGCGATTGCACCACTGCAGCTGGCCATGTGCTAAGTGCTTATTACCTCCTCCAAGGGCGTGAGGTTCCCAAAGACTGTGTTTGTTGGTAGGATTACTCTAAAAGAGAATTATGGAAAAGTTTTTTTCCCCATTACTTTTGTTGCCGTTCTTTTTTTTTGATGAATGTTACAGTGGATACGCATATATTATACAATCAGGATGGGAAAAGTAAACCCCACAGGCTCTGCTCTTAATCCAGCCCAATGATCTCATATTCATACATCTGTTGCATTCATTAGAACACATTTGAATGAAATTGGGTAACTGAAATCCATTTGTTTTATTCATTCAGTCATTAAATGATATTTTTATTTTTATCGTAAGTGAAATGCACAACATTGCGAAAACATTAAATGGATTTTATTTTTTAACTAACTGTCAAATATTTGTTATTAAAAAGTTAAATTATTTGACATTTATTCCTTCAATTTATTACCCTTTTAATTTATATTATAAATGATCGTGTTGTGAATTTATTTGATCAAAATAATATTAAAATAATTCAAAATAATCAAAAATGAGAATGAACTATTTTATTTTTACAATAAACAGCCTTCCTGTTTGAAGAAGCTACTCCCAGGTTGTTTGCTCTCCTCAGGTTCAAACTATTAATACATAAAGGCAATTATTGTGATTTTGTTGTGGAGGTGGTGGCGCTCAAGTAGTCAAGGTTCCTCGCTGTTCACAGCGGGGCTTGTGGTCCTTTATTATATGTGGATAGTACTGATCCAGCTTGGGTTAGGTTCCAACTGTGATAAAGGTTATTACGTCCAAGAGTAGCCCTCCGAGAACAGGATATCTTTATTATTATTATCAGATGATTTCCTTCAAACGCAACTGCAACACTCAATCCACATTGTTTTGTTTCATTGCCATTTATTAGCAGCAGCGGCACTATTGAAGTAGACGTCTTCTTTGTTCATGCAGGAAGGACCGTGCTTGATAGCATCTCTGGTCTAGCCTCAGGTTTTGTTTGTGTCAAAGGCTGACGTACATGGCCGCACAGTGGCACTCTGATTCACCGCACATACGTATTACGTTTCACAGAATCAGTTTATGAGGAAACTACAAAGGCTTGTCTAATCTGAGTTTGGGAATGTGGCTAGGCAGAGGATTAGTCTCCGTGGCTAGCTGTTAACTAGTTTCAAGAGATTCATGATCTACCTTTGAGAGGTTTAATTTTTGTGCCACTTTAAATTAAAATTCTGGCTCAGGTTGTTCCCATGGCAGTGAACATTATAATTATTATTACTAACAAACAAACATAACTTATTTCCTGAAGGCTACATTTAATAAATTAAAGACAGGATGTGACTCGATTAAACAATATTATGTTGCATTGGATTCTGCCACTTAGTTTGTAACAACCTTCTTAGAAGATCTTAAGCCCGTATCTTATTTGACTGGAAGTGCATGTAGCAAATGTTAGTATTTTGGGTTGCAAACGATTGCAAACAGTTTTTGAACATGTTCTTATTAGTTGTACGCTATTGGAAACCACAATAAGAAACACGTTGTTGAATTAATGCCTTTGAGACAGAAACCTGGGCACGAAATTTCTATCGATATCTGTCAACATTATCCTGTTATATGAAACAAAACACATTTCAAAGCCCCCTCCCAAATCAATCAGTTATTCCCAGTCAGCCAGTCGCCATTGAGTCAAAACTGCGGCGATGTTCCTAATTTTCAACAGCTCACAAAGACATATGTCATGACCGCCAGCTTGTGGTCTGTCTTTCCTATTGATCTGTCCGTCTTCACCCCCTATGTGGGAGAGATGAATGCCAGATTGAGCGACCCCGTGCAGCAGCTGCTGTGTGGAAAGCACGACCTGATAAATCAAATTGAAAAAGAAATGGATATTTACAATTGATGTGATCTCAAAGCTACCACGGGGCCTCGGGGAGCCTCTTCTGGTGTCATGTAGCCATACCTGAACCTTGCTATCAAAGACAAATATTGTGTGTCGAAAGGCTCGCATTTTTATTGGTCATGGTCCAACTTTATTTGCGCAAATCTATTTCTGTAAGACCTCAGGGCTTGTTTGGGGCTCCAGATGACCATTTTGTGTCATTCCGGAGACTTTATTCAACTGACCAGTGACAACCCGATTCACTGCGATGCCCAAAGAGATTTTCGGCCAGTTGTAAGCACAAAAGGAGACATATTAAGACACTTTATCACAAAATGAAAGAGATCCCAAGAGTCCTAATAAAATGTGTGACATTTCTTGGATAAAATGCCTCATGGATGCAAAATTGCAGGACATTGCACATACTGAATGTGAGCATCACTTTGAGCTTTGGATGATGTCATGTAGAGGCGCGTTACACTTGTGACTATTATGATGTAATTATTTTTTTTTGCGTTCATGGGAGGTGATACGATAACACTCATATCCTGATAATGTTCAAATTCAACAATCCTGCAGATCTGCAGAAGAGCAACAATGTATGAAGGAGAATGTGGATAACTCAAACAAGCACAATAGTGGGGAGAAAAAAAAGGAATATTTTGGACATGGCGAGCCTCAAAGAAAAATACACACAATTAAGTAAATACTGTTTCTGGTCAAGCAAATGGTTGCTTCCTCCAAAAAAAAAAAAAAGAAAAGAAAACAGGAGTTGAAACAAGGAGGTCTTTGTGGGCAAGAACTAACATTCCACGTTAGCGCCCATGCACACGAAAGCGAGACAAATCGGTGAGAAACATGTCTGTTCTGCTTCAAGTCAGTTTATAATCAAGTTACCGCTGCACCGCGCACCTCATGGGACACATCAGTGTTCTCACACACTACATAAAATATTCTCTAGGTTTTGATTTTAAAGACAGTTGTTAGCGGAGGTCATCTCCCAAACGTGTATCTTTTGTTATTTTTTTCAAATTCAAATAATCCGTAAACCATTTATTTTTAAGGGGCAATGTAAAATGAGTATTAGATGATATTGAAATTGTGTGGTTTATTTTGGATATAAACCATTAATATAGGCATTTTTTAGCTATGTATCTTCAATTTATAATACCAAATCTGCTCGGCCAATGAGTCAACTGCATGACATTGACCTGGTACAAATATTAAACCCGCTATATATTAAAACTTTGTCCACCAAGTGTGTGTTTGTGTGTTTTCCTCTCCACCACATCACATTTCTGATGCAGGAAAAAGGTACGACGTGTTGAGCTGCTTGGCCTCACCGTGGGGAGAGTGTGGAGAACCTAATGAGTGCCAGCGCACCGGCATCACACAAACGAGTAGGAAGGCAAGATTGATGCTGCAGTTGAGCAGCACACATACACACACACACAGCGCTGGTAGGGGTCCTTGGCATACTCTGCAAACAGTGAGTGATGTGTTTGTGTCACCACAAGTGACAGCAGGTCTCTGCTCTCTCCAAAGTACAAAAAAAAAAAAAAAAGCCCATTTCAAAAGCAAAGCAACTGGCAGAGAAAGAAAGTCATCTAAAGTTTGCCTGAGTGCAAGTGCAATCAATGACACAGGGCAATGGCAGACAAGAGCGAGATAACAAGTGTCTCATTGTAAGAGGAGCGCCTCGGGCTAATGCGGAAGAGGTAGACAGGAGGGTGTCGAGGCACAGGAATGAAAATTGACCATCAACCAGTAAAACATTGGTAAAAAAAAAAAAAAAAACGTACTTTCCGTCATCCGTAACTGGTCGAACAGGAAGAAAAAATAGCTCCACTCCTCAGGACAGACGTCAGGGTTCCATTTTTCAATGCTTTTAAAGCAGTGCTGAAGGCAACCACATCAATCACTGGTTTGATGGGGAAAGTGTGACCTCAGAACGCATCACATTGGACTGATGGAGAGTTTAGCAATTACTTGCGTGAAATTGTTGTTGGGTATAAAAAATGTGTGGGATTTTACACTAAATGTCCCAAGTCATATCTCATCATAGCATTCTACACCTAGCACAGACAGAAGAGGAACGGCTCTGTTATCGAGGTGTAATGAATTATACATGCCCCCCCCTGATATCTGCTTTGGCTATGCAACTACACACACACACATGCACGCACACACACTAACAACAATAGGTCAGTACGGAAAAGATTTCACCATATTAAAAACTATTGCCCTGACGTGTTTGCAAGCACACGTTTCGTGAGAGGAACAAGGATGTTTGAGCGTGTTGAAAGCAATCCTGAAGGGTTATTTGACGGCACCTTCCTGTCTATAAAGCCCGCCCTCTTCCGTGGATGACAGTGCTGTAAAATAAAGATACTACACTGACGTCTTCACGTACGTCAATGTCTGTTTCCGCCGCTGCTGCAGTTCAACTTGCGTGTCTTGAGTGAAAAACTCCCTGAACCTTAACGTGACAATAAACAGATAAAAGTTTCTGTAAAACTGCAGAGTGAGACGCACTAAAACAGAAGGGAGGAAAGGTCATTTCGAGTCAGCAATATTCCTAAATAGGTAGTAGAATCAGAAACACCATATAAAAGTTGGCATCGTAGACAACATGTTGAGTGGGAGGACACATTTCCCATCTTTGTTGAGAATATCAGAATCCTCCTTAAAAGTCAACCCAAGAATTTCCCAATGGAATCAGTATCGTATTTTTGAACGGTATTTTTCAATCGACATCGGAATGGAAATGCCCAACATGGCGCCCCCTTTAGGTTGATGAATTTTGTTTAACTCTTACTGCACAAATGTAATATAAAGAATACCAGATTTTTACTGTTGCTTACACACTGTATTCTTAAAAAAAAAGAAATCCTCCTTCCGCTTTAACTGTCCGAGCTTTCTGCCTTTGTTCCTCATGGCTGTTGTGTATAAATGTCTCCAACATGTTGCCTTGGCAATTTTCCTGAGCTACCTGTAAACGCTGATACTGCCATTTTTTTTTTTTTTTTCAAAATGGCACCAACCTGGGAATGGGACGAAATTGACAGAGACATTTTCCTACTTAGGAGGAATATAATATCAGAGGCGTTTTTTTACATAGCTTGTAAAAACTCCATTGTCCCCTATGAACAGCATTGAGTCAGAATTGGGATGGTGAAATCAAGGAATTTTCTGGTTTCAGTGGTAATATGGAATGAGTCAATAAATAGCCCCCGCAGAACCAACCAATCATAATTAGCATCAGAAGTAATTGTCTTCAACTCTGACTTTTCTCAACTTGCAGACACAACAGAAAAACTACTTCAAATGATGCAAAGATAAACTTGGGTCCATTTACTGGCCGCAGAACGGAACCAATTTGCCTTCACGAAACAGCATTGATATCACAAATCGTCCCTATGCACCTCCTCTCATTTTCAAGCGTATATGGCACACCTGCAGTATTCCCAAAAGACAAGCCCTTTAGCCTCATTGGGATGACTAACAACCAGACAGCAGGAGAAAGAGCCAGCAACCCAGCAAGTCATTTATCAAGTTTTTTTCCCCCCCTTGGCTCGTTTGGCTGTTGAAAAGCAGCAAACATCAACTTGTTGCACTTATTTTTTTCTCCCTCCTTGTTTACGTTTGTTGCAGAAGAAAAATAACAGGAAATCTGTGGCCTATTTTACAATATGTTTCCTGGCCTGAGATTGCAAGGGGTTGGAAGGGCAGCAGGACTTATTTGTTGAAACTCACCATATCCAGGAGTGTCTTCTAAAGGGAAAGTGGCTAAGGTGCTTCATGGTTCTGTCACTGGAGACACCTGGACACAGTCCGGGCTTCATGCTCAGGCTGACTCAGCTCTTTTCTCACTCGGATTTCAGTTAGTCTATCCACCGGTGTGGTGTCCCATGCTGCAGTGGTATACCAAACGAGTCCAGCAGACAGCCATAAATATAAGTCTTTGGTTGCAATTAAAAAAAGCACTTAAAAATAAAGTAGCACCTTCAAATTCATGAAAAAAAAAGCTGCTATAAAAATGCAGATAAAATCCCAGTGTCCAAACTGCAGCGTATGGACTCCCAGCAGTGCGGCCACCCACGCCGAGCCCTCTGGGCCGACGCCACCGCCGCTCCTTTTTTCCTCGGTATTCTTCCGGCAAAGGTCTGGAAATGACTGCCCTGCATCCACATGGTGAGCCGGCTTCAGGGAGTCATTCCTCCGGAGAACAGCTGACGGGGGGCAGCGGCGGTAGGAGGAGGAGGAGGCGGAGGAGGAGTGGCGTTAGCGTGACCGAGCATGTTGCAAAGCGCTCTGCTTTGTCTCGCTTACTTTCTCAACATCCCGCAGAGGAACGTAAAGAAATAGGAAGGGAGAGAGAGAGAGAGAGAGAGAGAGAGAGGGAGGAGGGAAAAAAACAACAACAATGAACCATCTGAGCCTATCGCTGCTTCCCTCCTCCTCCTCCTCCCCGTGTGGGATGTCCTGATCGTGCGTAAGAGGTGTGCTTTCCCTCTCTCCACTTTGCTAAATTCTATTGATCCTCTTACCATTCCTGAGCGACGTGTCTACACATGCACTCAGCGGTAGTGTGTACTTAATGTGCACACACGTAAGTTGACACAAGTAATTCCGCCCACTTATATCCATCTGCCGCCGCACCTTTCTTTTCTTTGCGGAGTACGCCTTTGTTTGTCTGCCTACGTCATCGCAAGCGCCCAAGCAGAGCCGTATTGCTTTGCATTTGTGCGCGTGTGGGTGGAACGCAATAAAAACAAGCAGGGGCATTCTTGGAAAATTGTTTCACAGGATGTTAACTAGCCCCTAACTACTAACCAGAAACAGACATTCCTCTCTTACATCAGCACCTTGGAGCGTCAATTACGCATGAAACCATAAATGCTGGAAGGGGGCCACAATTTTTGCTACTGGAATGGGGGCGGGGGTGCACATAAGACCACATACTTCCTAACCAGATGTATGACAAAAATGTCATTTTAAATATGTGTCAAAATACAAGCACGAGTAAAATACATGTTTTTAATATTTTTCATTGTTCATAATACATTACTCAATGCATGTTTACTACCCTAACCCAAAAAGGAAGCTTTGAAGCAAACAACAAAATAACCACATACTGCGTTTTTTTTTCTTGGTGCAAAGGGTTCTCTTACTTAAAAAATATAATTTAAGGGCAGGACAAACCTCCTGAATAGCAAACTGACTCATTTTGTGCATCTCAAAATGCATAGCATTCCAAATTTGCAAAATGTTACGTCTTAAGCGTATCTCAGCCATATTTGCCATCTAGTGGTAAATGGTGAAATTGCAACTTAATACTACAGTCAACTTCTGCATATTGGCATAGTCAGTTTAGATTTGGGGTATTTTGCATTTTTCAGGGGTTTTAATAGGAAATGCCCAAAAGTTAAAATGCATTGTGTTTCCTTTTCATTCAATGCAAACCACAAAAAAGCAACACTCATTCCTTCATTTTCAACACTATGGTCGACATTTTTAACAGGATGCCTTTCAAGCTGTGTCTCATAATGATTGGATTTAAAACCAATTCTACAGGCAAGTCAGTTCTCTATGAATTAGTGTTTCACCATGGTACAAAATCCTGCAGCATTCTCGTGAGAACAAGCTCGAACCTATTTAGAGTGTGAAAGAGGGTCATACGTCACGATGTCATTCATAAGCACTGAGGTGTGAAGATAATAATGACACCCCCCCCCCCCCCCCCAACTGCGTGATTGACACTGATTGCAGAAAGCATGCGTATTTGCGTTCATGCATGCGTTTAGGAATTTGGTTGGGTATAGGGGAGTGGTTTGCGAGGAAGTTATGAGTGAGCACACTAAGTGTGTGTGTTGTGCAAGTCATAGCAGTGGCGCGACTCCAGTTGCTTGCGGTCTGAAAAACAGGATCCAACGCTGCTTCTTGCACACTTCCTGCCCGACACGCACGTCAGCAGCCTCTCAAACGCTGCCAGGAGTCCAAACCGCCTCGCCGCCTGTGTCGACTTGCACCTCTGGGCTACGCGGGTTGGGTGGGGCAGCTGATGACGGGCGGGGAATCCGCTTGTGGCCAACGTCGAGACCGAGATGCGGTCCCGCAGGGAGACTGTGGCTGGTTTGTGCACGCAAGCAGGATGACTAGTGTCGTAAAAGCGGCGACAGGGAAAACGTTTTCATTTAAGAGGCTTCAAAGGACAATCACAAAACTAACAAGACCTCTTCCAAGTCTTGGCTTAAGTAGAAAAAAATTGCAGGGTGCCATATTTGTGTTTATATCTCCCTCCATTCATGTTAATGGTGCGCCATTTACGTCATGGCGGCACAGTTAGCAAAAATAGACAAATAATTGTAGAAATGCCTCCAGCAGTTTGCAACAACTGAATGTACAAATAAACTGGAATGAAAGTTAACAACTTTGTTGTGTCTATGAATTGAATTACACTCAACACTTGATTCAATCCATTAATCTGACATGACTATAGAATTTCCAGTCTTGCAATTTATTCTTTATTCTTCTCTGACATTTTTTTAGATTTGATTGTTTTAGTGGTGATAGTTATGGACACTGTTTGTCCCTGTATGCCTCTGCTTGTCGTATTGCATAATCTTAGACGTTTCCCCGGCGGGCTCTTGGCCCCCGATCCACTCAACGCTGGTGAGTTGTCACGACTCATTCTGCCAGTCGACACAAATAGGAAGAGGAAGGGAGTAAAGGCTAAAACAAATATGCTAAAAGTGTGCAGATGTACACAAAGATGAGAGCAGGACTCAGACGAAAAGATGAGGTTTAGGAAAGGTACTTGAAGGGTCAATGACGACTTGTTTTGTAATATTTTCCCAGTCATTTTCAAATAACTATGTCCCTAGCAGGAGAACAATGGACAGTATCGTTCATCAGATAACGCCTGCATCCCATCGCATTGGTGAACCGGCACTGCCGTGTGACCCTGGGCGCCCTATGAAAAGAGGCGGGATTACACAGCCGAACAAGTCGGTATTGATTTCACGTTAGCAAAGAATTTAACCTCGTACGCTGTATCGCCACTTCCATCGATCACGGAGCGGAGACTTGACAGAATGACACCGCGACTGGTCATGTGACCGCTTTTGTAGCAGGTGAAATCCAATTAATTCAACAACACGGGTTGCCAGGTTTTACAACAGTCCCAGCGTACACAGTTAATAAAAACCTACATGTTGATAATGTTAATAAAAACACTTGAATACGCCAGATAAGATCCAAATGCAAAAGTGATGCTCCCAAAGGAGGTGAAAAAAGTGGAACCAGGTACCCACTTAGCTCCTTTGAGGAAGGTCGGCTGTCCGTCATTTGTAGGTGTGCTGCTGTGCAAAAAGCCCAGAGGCACCAGCCCTCCTTCTTGCCATTCACACAAGTGTATGCGATGGCATTTCAGCAAATGGTAACTCATTCCCCGTTGGAGGCAGATATTTGTAATCAGATCAGCATCGACTGGGGGTGGGGGTGGGGGGGGGGGGACTTTTGAGACGACAAGGAGGCTTCAAGGGCCATCTGAAGAATATAAAGAAGGATTAAGTGGCAAGAGAAGAAATTGCTCACTTGATAAGTAGGAGAATAGCCTCTACTCTCTCTTTGATTTTATGGCCTTTATGGCTTTTTTTTTTTTTTTTATTCCAAAAAAGAAAATCAGCTTCAAAGAGCTGGCGGATTTTACAGATGGAGCACTTTTTAGTAACTCATAAAAGGAAAGGAAGCAGGAAGCTTTGGAAGTGTAGAGCTGACACTTTCACCTTGTCTACTTGTCAAATCACCACGAAGACAGCTAAGTGTTTGTATTTGGTCATGGTTCCATTTTACATTAGGGCCAGTTTGACGAGTTTGCAGGTTCTCAATTTGCATTTTTGGGTTTTCTCCGAGGGTTTTCTTCCTTCCACATTCGGAAAAACATCCATGTTCTGTCGATGGATGGGTGGGTGGGTGGGTGGATGGATGGATGGATGGATGGATGGATGGATGGATGGAAGGATGGATGGATGGATGGATGGATGGATGGATGGATGGATGGATGGATGGATGGATGGATGGATGGATGGATGGATGGATGGATGGAAATGCTACATATGGTTTTCAGCCAATAACAGAGGATAATTTCCAAAATAAAAGCGGAAATTGGCAAATTCGTGAATAGCAAATAGGCGGGGGATTGCCGACTGTTTATGTTGAGCATAAATGTACAACATGTCTACATGCTTCTCATTCACACAGCCACTGTTGCATGTGCACTTTATCCCAATTTCCCTGCCCATCAAGCAGTGCACCCCAGCACCTCCATTTCTCAGTTCCGTTTTTCAAGCCCTCCAAAAATAGACTCCTCCTGCATTGCACCAACGTTGTGTCACTGGTGCGGTCGAGACACTCGGGCTGACTTTTTTCCCCTTTGCGCCGACTGACTCGTGCTAGCCTTAATCACCAAGCTGCATGGACTGATCGTCAATGTGAGCGTGATTAGTAATTCCACAGGGGGACAGTACGGCCCACTAGTGACCCTGTGATACAGTAATTACCAGGAGCTAGGGGGGAAATTACATCCAGTCTTGATCTCAAAGAGAAACGATAAATTGAAATCAATTAGTTATCCTGTTGATATGGGACCCAAGAGGTGATGTTGATGGTACACATCACCCCGTACAACCCTGGAATGTGTATTTTTATTGCTCTATGATACTGGTAGAGCAGTCAGGAGACTACTCATGTTTAAGCGTCTGTGCAAAATTTTCGAATAGATATGACGTTATAGCTTACATAAGGTATGTTAGTACATTTGTTGGCTTGACTTCATTGGCTTTATTTTTCCTTCCTGTGCTTTAAATGCACTTGAGGATTAAAAACAGGAAGCGGAAAAAAAATCACAAACACGATGAATACTCATACTGATATTAGTATGGAGTATTCAGACCGAGACACATTCGAAGGAATTTTTAGGGCATTTTGTGCAAAAGAAATGAATCATGGCTTTTTGTGTCCTGTTTATATCCCCACTGCCTTAAATTCCGTTCAAGGGCATGAATTATGAAGGCGGAAAGAACAGCACACGGGAAGTGCGTTGTCAATGTACATGGGGGCGGACATGTGTGACATTAAACTGTTAAAGTAATTACAGGTTAGGTGGATCTTTGTGGGATATAAAATTATCTTCCAGGCAGAAAAAAAGCTACGTTTAATTTTCTGTCTACAAAGTGCGGAAGAAAAAATATAAGACTGAGAGGCACATTCACTTCTAAACCGATCCCTAAAATCATCCACGTTAGTGGTCTAGAATATTAGTGGACCGGCTTGTTTTTTTTCTCGGCTAGGTTATGTGGCAGTTCTGTTTTGTGCGTCACAGAAGTGCTGCGAAAAACTCTGCGACAAACTGCAAACTAGTTCAAATTGCAAAAGTCACCTACGATGTGAACCACTACACTCCAGACAATTCCGAGAGAAGACGAATGGTCGCTGAATCAAAATGGAGACTGCTGTTTAGTAGCCTCAAGTGATCTGCTTGGAAGTGTGCACTGGCCTGCCAAGGTGGTAAATTTGGTCGCAATTGAATTGGGACAAAACAGCGGTCAACAAACATTCAATTAGGAGAATAGGGCCATTGTAGATTAAATCTAAATGAATTAACTCTTGGAGTAAGACTCACAGAGCGGTCCGCTATCAGTATTGCTGTGGGCTTTTCTCTGTGCAGATGCGGCGGGCGGGGTGTTGTGGATTTTGTGTCTTGACAGGATGTGACAGAAGCGACTGAGGGGCACACAGCAGCGACCCGGCCACCCTTCTACGTGTGTGCGTGTGTTCATGCGTGCGTGCCTATACGGTCATGGCTCCTGTGACATTTAAAAGTCAAACTTTCACCTCCTTTTCATTCACACATCGTCTTTACCCAAATGAAGCTGGACTGTCAGTCCCCTGGGATCCCTGGCAGAATGGGATGACAAACGCATGCTAGCATGTTTGTGTGACCCCGGACACCACATTAACTATATACAGTAATGCTCAGCTTCTGAGCAATATATTTTTTCCATTGGATCTCATTAGACCGAATGCTAAATGAATGTTGTGACCGCTGAGTGTATGCTACATAATGCAAAGCACTTAAGAGTATGCACCTCCTGCGGCCACGTTAATATTTTAGTGGGAGCCTCATGCCCCCGGTGTGGAGCAGCACCAGGTCCCCGATGATGTCATCAGTTCAAGGCACAGACAAATAGCGAGCCTCCCCGCAGAGATCAACAGTGTCATGTTACGGCTATTATTGTTCGCCCAAGTAAAATGACCGAGCCAGCACCTGCGGCACCTAAGCTCTACTTTTATTCCAATTTTATCTACTGACTGATGGATTGATTCCATGTATGGTTTTGTGGACTTACTCAACTTTATTTAAAGACTATTTCAACAACAACAACAACAAAACACGATTAGAGCAAAGAAATACAAGAGCTCACGTTACATTAACATTTTGTAAACGGGAGGTCGAATGCTGCACAGTCAATGTATGAAGTTGTTCAAAAGGAGCATTGGTTTAAGAGAGCCACTGAAAGTGAACGAGGAGCGAGCATCGTTACGTAACGGCGAGGAGCGAGCGGCATGGGAGCAGGCAGAGGGGAGCTCCCGGGCTTCTCTGCAAGTCGCAGTATGACGCATTGCCCTGGCACACGTGCACACGCACACAAAACATGGGCACACACACACACACACACACACAGAAACTGCAGCACGCTTTCAGCCGAACTACTGCCAACCTTTCCTCGACACGACGAAATCAACGCCGCTGTGCTGCAACGGGTGTGACACATGATGGCCGTTCAAGCGATGAATTATTTAACACGTGTGCACCACGGTTATAGATTTACATCCATGTCTTATTTAACAAGTGGGGATTAGGGGAGTGGGTGGTCTGACTGCAGTGCGCTGGGGTTGAAGTCATCCTAGTGTGGAACCTTTATGGTGGAACGCCACAAAGGTCGTACAAAGTGAAAAATGTCAACAAAGTGTTGAGGGGAAATATGCTCAATGCAAATGATCTGGTAAGATAAGATGAAATATCTTAAATCAAGCAATGAAACGATGTCTTCCAGGAATACATGCAATTAAGATACTAAAATATGAATACATGAGAACTGTGGAGCTTCCGTTGAGATGAAGCTCTTCATTCATCACAAATACATTTAAGTCTCGATCATTTGTTTACACTTTTTTCCAGCAGCGTCTCCACACACTTTAAGAAATCCGTGTCGCCTTCGCAAGCTATTTTTACATTTGTAAGCTCACGCGCGCAGCAACCCTGAGACGAGGCGGATCGATTGATGAGCCATGTGACAAAAAAGCTGCATCGCTCCCCACCTGGAGCGCAGGCGTGGGCCGCGGGCAGAAGACAACGCGGCATGATCAATATCCCGCAAGTTAATGAGTCGTAACCTCAGAATCTGATTAGATAAACAGATTAGCAGCCAACCGCAACATAGCCGGCGGGCGGAAAAACACACACACCGCTGCTTAGGCGAGAGAGGCAACCCCTTGTTTTCATAATTCTGACTTGTGGTTTTTAAGGTTATGACCGTATTTCCTCAGTTAGTGGCCCAAACTCTAGTCAAAATAAATATTGCTCTCGAAATACTGCAGCTTATTATTTTTGTTGTTATTTTGTTTTAAATCGACAAATCGCATGAGTTGATGGTGTTGAAAATAAATAACCGCATATTGTGTATGGAAATATATCTGTGTAAACATTTTGACCGAGCTAAGACAATTGTACAATCACAACATTGCAGGGCTGGAGGAAAATAATAATTAAAACGTTCAGCCCTTCATAAATAATAATGATACATTTTACTATACCCATTAAGTGGTATAAAAAAAATCCTCTCCACCCATCTACATTTGAGACGATCAGTATGGTGTCAGTGAAGAACTACTGCCTACAGTTCTTGGTGATGCTGATATTTATTAATACGCCACCTTATGTAACGCTTTTTAAATCAATATTCAAAAGACTGAAGCATCCAAGTGAAGCAGATGACTGCATGCTTTACCTTTAGGGGCACCTCATGCTCACTTCAGCAACTTACCTATAAAAAGAAGAGAAGAAGGGAAGAAGGGTGGAATTGGAGAGAGAAATAAAGAGAGAGGTTAATCCATCCACTCCAGTCAAGTGTAATTTGTGCTGAAACAAGCATGGGAGCACATTTGAGATGACTGGAGCTAGCCCTTGACCCCCTCAGCGTAATGGACACCACGCACACACTTAGAGGGAGACTCTATCAATTCACTGCAGTGGTGAGAAAACATCTTTCTTTAGCTTCCTGCACTACGGCTTATTGATCGAGCCGAGCCGAGCCTTTTGCGTTCCTCTGCGCTCACCCGCCTTCGTTATCAGCATAGCTCGAATAAAAATAGAATGATATGTCTGCAATGGGAGAAAGTGTGTGTGTGTGTGTGTGTGTGGGGGGGGGGGATCGTGGACATGTATGATAATTTCAGATACTTCTCAAGTGTAATGACATCTATAAAAGAACAAGAACCAGTGGAACATTTCCCTGAGGGTTCGACAAATTTGCTTGAAAATTGCTGTGCAAAGGTTTTGGTTTCAGTCAGGCTCTTAAGTGTTGGCTCCGCACTTACAAGAGTCTGGTAGATATTAAACAATTATTCAATTTGTTTATTGCCACTCCCAGTCGAATATTACTTTGCAGTTAAACATAAAAAGAATCACAAATTGCGTTTATAACCAGTGTTAACTTGAAAGTCTGCTAGCTCAATGATAATACAGAATATAAAGATCCATAGATGGGCTAGAGAAACTAGCATCCATCGTACAGTAATTATTAATTTTTAAACAACGTACCGTTAAATTTTTTTTTATTTTTGGTATCAATGTCAATCAGATTAGTGTATTGATTTCTTAACACCAATACATAAACTCAAATTTTAGTAGAAAAGAAAACAAATCCTGGTTCCACTCTTCATTTAGCATTTTTTTTATATTAAATCTTGCATTTTTAGTGCACAGCACGATTACACGAGCACCAATGAGGCAGTCGACAGGAGTGTGCATTGAAGCTTGGGAAGTAAGACAAAACTAAATGGGTACATGGCTACTTCTCATTCATAAAGACTATACACCGCTAACCTGAAAGAGAGGTTAATGGTTGCTAGGATACACAAGGTAATGGAGAAATAATGGCTTATATACAGCACAGTCGGAAGATGTAGCTTGTATATACACTCAATTAGGACATACACAAACAATTTCTAAGTATGGGTAATCAACATTTAGAACCATATTTTTCACCTTCAGAAGCTTATTTTCAGCTTATCCATTTTTTTCCCCATCATTTCTCATATCAACAAATTGGTGCACAAAGATGCACCGCAGCGCCGCCATCTTTGGAACATGCTGTCAATCAATTGTGCAGCCATGGATTTGAATGATTTCTTTTAACAGTTGGATGCATGTTAGCTACACCCGAACAAAAGCCACCTCAGGTGTTGCTTTTTGACCGCATACCGTACAAGACGCACGTGCATTTCAAGTGCACAGACTAATAGGACGAGCCTCTCCAGAGACAAAATCCTAACGAGGCTCGTTACCGTGGTGACGGGATACTTGGCCGGGGGGATTTATAGCATCAAATAGTCGTCACCTTCAAAGAGTGCTGTCCTAAGTGAAGGGTGACAGCTTGCATCTAACAAAACAGATGCAGCTAACAGGTGTGCGCGCCTCATTACGCCCGGCGTTCCATTACGACACATTTTAATCACTTGCATGAGAAACGGGTGCGGCGTGCACAGTACGAATACTCGTGGAATATTTGAAACCAGAATCAGTACTTTTGCTGTCTCATATCAGATGCATTGTAAATGACAATAAGATGCAGTTATAAAGTACAGAAACAAAGGGCTCCATGTATAAGCGGTCCTTGCTTAAGAACTTAAGCTCCATAACAAATAAAGAGAGCAGACCCAAGCTCCGCTCTAATCGTAGCAGCTTACATTACTTTCCTCACAATTGGGAAGCCACTGTTTGCCGTTTTCCCACCCTTGGCAGACATCCTCCGCCCTCTCTCGACACACTGTGCAGGCAAACAGGTCCATTGAGGGGGATTTTTTTTAAACACAGCATATCCCCATAAAAAAAAATATTTTAACACAGCATGTTATAGTGCACATCTCATTACATACTTTGGTAGGTTCTGCTGTTTTGGTTAGCACAGTTCAAATGGCCTCAGCTGCCCGTGTCCGTCTGTCTCTCTGAACTTATGACAGTTAGTACCTGACCTGTTTCGCAAATGAGAGGAGGAAGACGTTCATTTGTGATATTCACTGTGACAACATTATCGACAAACGTGTGATGGGTGAGTTGTGTAACTGTCTCTCATGCATCATTAGAGCTGAATAAATATGTCATGAAAGAGCCAATCAATGCTCATTGACATTTAAGAAAGTGTGCAGACTGTAAATGTGTTAAATAATTATTTTTTTTGTATATAGATTAAAGGCGTTGACTGTGTTGTGAGCATCCCGCAAATTTTGAGGATTAGAGGTTGCGAGTCTGCAGCAAATGAGTCACAAGGATTACAATTTCATACTGAGAGATGTAATAATGTTACGTCGCTGGCTCACTTTCCCGCCCTGCGCAAGCCAGCAACAAAAAAAAAAAAATGCAGGGGGGGAAAAAAAATGGGATTACAGTTGTCAAAATCTCTCGGGTGTGTTTCAGCCTCCAAATGGGAGCAGTTTGCAGTCACAGTTTGAAGACGCTCATTAGTGTGAAATGACCCAGTACGTCTTTTTAAAGGTGTTTATAAAAGCCGTGCAGAGAGTCTCAACCTTACATAAATCATAGGAGTGTGCTGCTTAGAAAATGTGAAATATTTCCTGGGATAACAAAAAAACCTCCAGATCTGATTAACGTCGCACCGTGTTCCATCTGTATGAATAATACAGACGCTGTACCAATTTAAGTAATGAGATTCAAATATAAAAATTTGATCGAGCTCAGTATGGATTCCAGCTATTGTTTCTAACGACGAGCCGATTCATAGCTGACGCTCAAAAGTCACACGGCAAGGCTGACAGGTCAGCGGGGTCATTGAAGTTCAACCCGCCGACGTTTGTCGAGAATCAAGCGTGTGATCTACGGGCCGAGTCTCCGCCATCGGCGTTGCCTTAGCGCATTACCTTGTTCCTGTCTCTACTTGTAAGGACGCTTTGTGTGATGTTGCTAGTATAATGTTCTTTACAGCCTCCTGCAAGAATGTGAAAATCTGAGAAAATAACATGTCAGACTGTACAAAGACAAAGATTATTATTCCGTAGTCCGGAATAAACCAAAAAGTCAATGGTGGCTATGACTTCAATCACGTTTGCATTTTACTCTCCGACTCGTAAACCCGGCATTCTCGCTTGCTTCGTCTCTTCTTCCTCTCTGGCTCCAGAGATAAGCTTTCTGTCGAATACCAATTTCGAAAGAAGATTATGCATTTCTGGCTCTCAAATCAATTTGATCCACTCCGCCGCAACATGAAGACAAGCGCACAGAAATGCATCACGAAGCACGGGCAAGTTGTTGCATGACAACTCCCTAATCAAACATGGCACAAGTAGCTGTTGCATGATTCCAGAGTAAAACATTAAGGTGCTGGATATTACTTTTTCAATCTGCTATCATTATTTCACCACAAAATGGCTGTATGTTTGTGATGGAAAGATTTTTCCAATGCATAGGTTTGTGAAGCTTTAAGAATTGAGGCTGCAGAGAAAAAAAATGATGGTTAAGGTCACGGAAGAGCCAATTGGGATGTTTTGACCAATTTTATTATAGAAGCTTTTCTCCTCAGTGGAATTTTTTTTCCCTGTTTAGATTTCATCAAGATCTAACCTCAGGCCAAGGAAAATAGAGGGAAGGAATGAAGGAAATCAATAAGACAATCAGCTGCGAGGAATAGCAACGCAGGTGTTGGAACGCAACAGCATCCAACATGCATCGACAGATGAAGTAAATACTTAATGCCGCAGGTATGAGGAGGAGTTCACATCCAAGTGTTGTTAGGAAGAGTCGGCGACATGGACAGGAGAGAAAAATCAATGAGCGGGACGGACGTGACAAGGCCCTCTGGGGAGCATCTAAAAAGCAACAGCTCGCAAAGAGGCATACGGGATCTTGGAGAGCACGGTGGCGCGTGCGCTCGCATTCTTTGGAACGATGTCAACTTCTGTCATCGCCATGGCTATAGCGGCGGCATGCAGCATTAGCGCCACTGCTGCGGCTGCTGCCGGAGATGTACTGTGACTGCAGGTCATTCAGAGTTCACCCTGAGAGAATGTTCCTCTCTTGACTGTATTCCAACTGCTGTGTTAACACAAGATGGATTTGTTTAACTATTTAACATGTACATCAAAAACATGTGGATGGAAACGGCATCTTGTAAAAAAAAATATTTATAGGCGTTGCGGGCTTTTCACAGCGGGTAAGGACTCAGCCCAGCTGCAAATAGCGAGGAAAAAAATGTTTTTTTTTAAATTAACTACTCCTGACTGTCCACTTTAAACTTAAATCTGATGTCTTCTCCTTTCCAGGTACCATAACACTCGCCCTACCTCAAGTGTTGCAATAAAACACTCTTGAAGCAAACACAACAGATTAAAAGGGTATTTTCAGATACACCTCTGCACATTTTGAAGCGTGCACATCCATTTGTGCTCTTGTATTTGTGCATGTTGTGGGTGGGATGTGATGTAACTGTTGTCTTGTGTGTTTTCCTGTTTCCTTGTTTACTTGATGTGTGGGCATTACTGCAGCGCATGTTGCCAAGATACTGAGCCATTTGGGATTAAGGAAATGTTCTTGAGTTTGCTATAAAATCTCACCAGGAGACCAAAAAATTTCAATTCTAAGACTTACATATGATCAACAACCATTTTGCAACATGTCAGGTTAATAAATGACTCCCCTCCAAGTTGGTTTTAAGGCTTCATCGCGAAAGCTGAGTGAGGTGATCCAAGGTCCATCTTCTGCTTTTAAGTATAGGTACCTGAACTAATCTTTCCACTCCAGTTCAATTCCCAGGCCAGACGCTGCACTTACCTGGCACTGCAACACATCACCATGTGAATTATGTATGATAACATACCTGAAAAGCTGCATTGGAAAATATATAATTTAAAAGTTTCAATATAGAAATTGTACAAACGCTGGGAAAAAAAGTTTCGAAAAAATATTGTTAGCACTGTGTGGATTACATCCATCGGTTTTCTACTGCTTACCTTGTTCACTGTAAAAGGGGAATTGGAAACGATCCAAACTAACTTTGGGTGAAAGCAACACAGAGTTGTTCCATGGGCCCAATTTTTTTTTTTGTTATTAATTTTAATACATTTAGTCAAACTTAATGACAATATTTAAAAAAATAAATCTTGTCACGACAAGTTTCAGACCTGAAGACGAGATCGTTTGGCCATCGCTGCTAGAAACACATGCAGCCTGACTGCCAGGACCAAAATGAACCCCAGCCCAAGATAATAACCACAACAATTAAAAATCACTATTCAATAAATTCAAATCCTCAGATGTGTTCTACAGCTGTCACAGCTGTGAAGAGAAAAACTTCAAAGATTTCTGCCAGAGGCTGACAGCATTCATCCCAAATCACCAAATCCACTTCAACTTTTTCCTCTTCGACACATTACACATACTTAGTTGCACTCCTTAAAGCCATCTGCTCAGTCACACATTAACGTGCTGTTCAAACATCTGTCAGGGTACAAAACTCTTTAGAAACATAGCTAAGTTGAGTTGAACTAAATCAATAGGTTACGTTAACTGTACTATATAAGTCTTGTATTGTAGCCTTCAGAATAATAAGAAAAATAAGAAATAAGAAGAACATAGCAAAAAAGACACAATATAGCATTTACCTGCAAATGCAATCGATAGGTTTCCATGGCTGGAACATCAGGAAGTACAACATAACATACTTATCACATGCATACATTTTTATTGGACTATTTTTTCCATCAAGATCTGAGATATGTAATTTCAGGGAGTGTTCCAACAGAAAGTTAGAGTTAGAATGTCACGATTATGAAGGAGATGTGCAAAACCACTATTCCACTACACTACCTCTGCCCTTCTCCGCTCACGTATTGAAAAATTGAAAATAACAAATAGATAAATGATTCTTCAGTGAACCCAACATGCATGATTTTGGAATGTGGGGGAAAATGCTGAACTCAAACCTCAGAACTCTGACGCAGACGTGCTAACCACTCAACCACTGTGCTGCCCACCAACATTCAACTATAGCACAAAGTGAAAAACTTTGGAATTTTCTCAATACTGCAGCTATTATTTTGTGAGGTCAAATACATGACAGTGATTTTAAAAAGTGTGTTTTAATGTTTTGATGTGATTTTCCCCTGTAGAGAAGCAAACTTGTTGCAGAGTAGTAACCTGGCACACTCGCAGAGCGCCGCTCATTTTTGTCATTTATCACCACGTGAAGCGCCGAAGCGATTCAATCAAAACGAGGTAGTGCATCAGAGGCAGAGGAGATGGCGGATGAGTGGTAATCAGAACAGGTTCTGACAAAAACAAGAGTGCACACAAGTAATCCACTGACGTACACAAACATGCATTCATTGCATGTGTATATGCGAATAATGCACGCAGACAAAAGACGCCAGGTGTATTTACACAGGCATGTTTGCATGTACATAAAAGACACGGCGTTAAAAAAAAAAAAAACATGGATATTGGGAGGTCGCTGTGAAAAACGATCAAGGGATGACATAAATGGCAGGACAACACAGGGGACATCTGCATGTAAATTGTACATGCAAATGGTTAAGAGCGGCCACAGGAGGACGATCCACCCCATAGGTCATTGTTGAACAAATAACCAAACACCTTAGACGCCAGCTGCTTTCCTGTCCAAAGAACAACATGATGTGAGGCTCGACACTGACATTCTCGCCACATAAACAATTACACAAATATTCAATGCGAAAAAAAATTCCATGACATTTTACAAATTTAACTTTCTTCCATATTTTTCAATTTAGTTTTCTTTTGGTATTTTCTTAGACATGCACAGGTAGAAAGGGGGTGTTTACGCCGTAGTGGGAGGCAACACGGCCGACTTGGTTGGCAGCCTCGCTTCATTCCCTTAAGATTCAGCTCAGTGAGAAGCGCATGTACACATTGAAATTGACACTCGCATTCATGGTCAGCACAATACCCTTGAGTGCCCACAAAAGTGCCTATGAATAAAATCAATGTATCCAACCATGATTAGAGACATCTTTTCATCTGAAGCACTTCCTCTGACATCGGTTCAACTTGAGTCTTTACTAAACAGTCGCCTTGTCCAACGAACTGTGCAATGCTACCATCCATCATTAGACGCACACTTATCCTAATTAAATACCTTTGCTGGATAAGTTGAAACACATGAGCAGTGCACCTAGGCACTGAAAGTTTTGGACCATCTATATGGACCGTCTTATCATTCCTTAACAAGCTTAGGCAGTCATTTTATAGGCAACCGTGACCAATGGAGTCAAGCCAAAGCAATACACGTATCATTAAGGCTTCTCACCTTTCAGATAATAAGACCCCACTCAACTAAATGTGATAACAAAAGCCTTAGGGAACATTCAACTTTCATTTTTGGTCACGCAACGTTAAGTCGCTCCTCGGAGATGAGATGGGATATGCGGCAAATGATGGAGTTATATAGTCTTTATCTTTGAACGGCGATAACGACGTAAGGCTAAAACGATCATGTCGTCAAGAAAAGAGACTACATTAAAAACTCCCCGACACTTATCTACGCATCACACGCTTGAGTCCTCAGACTATTTCTCTAGTCGACCGCGTTAATCATGGGTGCAGCTAATCAGTTGCTAAATTCTTTCTTTCCAATCAACTATTAGTCAGAGTAGTACTGGTGAAATTTGCAAGAAATGGAGCAGTGCAAAAAATGACAAAGATGGATCACGGATATGCATTCCAATTTTTGTTTTTTAATTTAGCCGAGCCATTAATTTTGAATTTTAATAATAATGTTGGAAGAAGACTTAGAAATGATATTAACCTGTCACGGATTGACAATGAGCCAACTTGCATGAATCGCTCTACAACAAAAATAAAAGCCTCAAACTGTCTACGTTTCCATATTCAAATGTAATTTAAAAATAGAAGCAATGGGGGACGTGTATGTGTGTGTATGGTGCAGTGGCCACTGGCAGAATCTTTCCGTCATTGGGTTGAATCAAACAAGATATCAGCATATCAAAAAAGCCTTTGATGAACCCCTGCAGCTGGGCGCATTCAAGGCGCATTCACTCTTGTCACACTTTAATTAAACGCGTCGGTGTACTAACCTCAGCCGAGACACCTTGGTGTGTCTGCACCAGTTGAAATCCACTCATTGTCAAAATGTCTACCATGTGACCTTTGTATTTCCAAAAAACACTGAGTACAGCCAACCATTTGTACAGACTGCTCTATTCTGCCCAAGTATGTCGAGTAAAGCGTCATTTCAGATATCTGCCACATCATTTCACCTCGTCTTCATTTTTGTCGAAGCATTTATTGACACAACTGCAAAGAGTACTTGACATTTATTCTTGAATATACTTTTCTAATAGTATGTTTTGTAATCATATACAGGATGTGCCTGTTTGGGGTGACGCGGTTGCTATTGTTTAAGTGGAAAATTGAGGAAATCTGACCCCCACCCCACCACCGCGTGCGAGTTATATAACATTGTGCTACTCTTTTTTTTTTTCTCTTTGCTTTTAATGTAGATTGCCACCAAAGTGCTACTGTCTTGTGTTCAGGTTCATTTGTAAATGACACAAGCACTTTATTGAGCATCACGCGTCTGCTGTGACTGTCGCAGGATTGAACGCCTGCACTTCAATAACTCATTTCCTCCAGTAAAGGTCACATTTTGCAGCCATTGTTTGGTACACGCCCGCCCTGCAGGGATCAGACAGACAGACCCCGATTTTGTCAACAACGCGACAGTGTGGATAAAGCGGCTTCTCTATATAGGTTTATTTTCAGAGTTAATACTGGTGAGCCAATTTAAATTCTGTTGCTAACCAAAACAGCAGTAACAATGAAGATATGAATGGAAATATCAGGATTTTTTTTCCCTAATGATGATTTTTATCTTTTTTATTCTACCATGAATTTTAATTTTAAATTTGCAGTGGCTGATCCACCAACAGCGTGTGTTGTCCACCTGACACATCGACAGTTGAGTAAATAACCCCCAGCCTATTTGCTCAAACGTGGTAATGAAATCCGAACCATACAACGATAGACAGCAGCACTTTTCTTTCCCCTGAATTCTCTCTTATCTTATATCGACCATCACCGTCTCTGTCACAAGTACACAAAGTCAAAGCTGAGTCACACAAACATGACTAATGCCCGATCGCCAGACAGAACAAGTTAATGCGTGTCTGTGATAGCGTGCAACATCACGAGCAAAATCGTGTTCGCCCCATCTGTCCGTCTTTGTCAAACGACATGATGATACAAAAGCAGCAGCCGCAGACACAGCAGAAGCGTCGCCGCACATAAATATATGTATATGCAAATCATTTATTCTCCTGGGCGAGAGGACTGTTTGAGCTGATAAAAACCCGACGAATCCTCGTTTCTTTGCCGCGACCTCAAAAGAAGCTGATTACTTGAAGAAGAAAAACATGTGCTACACCTTTAAAATGAAAGGATGAGCATGAGCGTGGACTGACTGCAAGGCCCAAACAACGGGCGACGTGGCCCTGAAGATACTATTAATAGAAATGGCACAATCAAAAGGTAGCTATAGAGCCTGTGGAGAAAAGGAGCTGAAGGCTATGGTTATGAAAAAAGAAAGAAAAGAAAAGATCCTCTGCAGCAAATGACAGGACGTACAGAAAGTGGATCATCTTGGAAACAATTGATAGTATCATAATAAATATCTTTGAATAAAAGGAGATTTTACAAATTCAAAATGAGCCACTGCTCAAGCCGCCCATCAGTACAGCAGCAGGGGCCAATGCAGAGCACGGATTTTATTATAATGACGAGGGGGGTTTGCGATAAGATGCTGCTGCTAGCCCAGACTATAAAAAAAGAGGAGGAAGCAATTTAGATAAAATATTCCCTTATTTGTCCTACGCGGGGGGGGGATTCCAAAAATGTCATTACCTAATTGCAGATTCTTTCATGTGGCGCATGCAGAAGACATAACAAGGTATACCTGCAGTCTTATTCTATCCAATATAAAAAAAATGCCTTTGGAAGAATAGCAGCCAGTTTTGATTGACAGTAATGTATATTTATGTTAGGGCACACTAAAAGTCTCAGTCAAAGTCTCTTTCTTAAAACATCAGTGCAAGACTAGCAGCTGACCACAGCTATATCCAAAATTCAGCTAATGGTGATTTTTGAGGGGGGTTATTCATCATTGTGAGTTTTACTGTGGTTGCGGTTTGCAGTGATGTACAACTGTATTGCATCAATCCAGCTAAAAGCCATCAAATAAAGATGCGTAAAACGATGATATCAGCCAGTCATGCACTTTGGTCCTCGACTCCGAGCCAAACATTAAACATTCATCATCCTTCCGCCTGTCCGTCAATCATCTGTCCGCAAGCTTCCCGCTTGGCCAGAGAGGAAGCTCTGGCATCGGTGCAAACCTGCCAAAGCCACCTGTTTCCCCCGCTCTCCCCCTCCCTCCCTCCCTCCTCGCCTCACTGATGTGGCCCACTCTTCCTGTTACATAAAGAGCCAGTCGCACTGTTGCAATGCAGCATCGGATGCGGTTGTGCAACAGCATTAAAATACTTCAGGGTCAGTTGGGAGGAAAGTTGAAAACTGCGACTACGGCGGAGGGAATGTAAAGAGGAGTTTGTTGGTTTAGGAGGTTTATTTATTTATTTATTGGTGGAGGAGTGGGAGGAAGTATAACAACAAACAATGGACCCCCAATTACGGTGGAAAGGCGTGAATTGATATTTCAATTGGGCAACTGTGATAATTAACTGGGAACTTTATTTATTTATTTATTTATTTATTTATTTATTTATTCTGTCATTCATTCATTCATTCATTTATATGACAGTTCCCCCCTTTTTCAACCTGCAAAATGTACCTTCAAGTTAACATAACCAATATCTTAACTCATTCTCCATGAACGTGCCTTGCAAGCTAAGATACAAACAAAATGATCACACTTATACAAAACAGGAATTAACTGTCCAGTAAGCATCCGCTGCATCTCTTGCCTCGCTCTTGTCAGCTACTGATTACGGAAAACTGCTACTTGCCACAATGTGGTCTGTCAAACCAACCGCAAAAACAACCCTCTACTTTGTTGCTTCTCTACATTGGGACAGGTCTGCACTCCAATGTCAGTCACTGATGAAATCAGCAGTCATGTATACATGCAAAGGACTCAAATTACAAGCAAAGCGCTGTTGATATCAAGAGTGCGTGGCTCGCAGAGTAATTAAATGTTCGCGTGTGAACAAGGTGCTACTTTGGTAATGGAGGTGTCACAATAAGCTAAAAGGCTGTCACTTCAATTGCGCATACAACAGCACGACTCATTTGCATTCACCATCCGCATTCATGTGCTCATGTCCAAGCCACATACATAAGTGTTGTTTTATTGACACCAAAGCCAAATGCAATTTAATTCTGCTGAGGTAGACTATCTTGCTGCTTGTTAACACTCCTGGCTTTTTGACAAGAAATTATTATAATCCCAAACAGCTACACTAAAGTCCCTTTGAAGAGCTGTAATACTGCCAACAATTGCATTGGAAGCTCCGCCTACATTAAACACATTATCAGCTGTTTGCACATGCACCGGTTCCGTTAGCTCCAAAATGGGTACAGTATGTCCCACCAGCTGCATCTTAAAACCTACTGAGCGAGCACTTTTATTATCAAGGGTCATGTCCTATTGCATAAATCTAGCCATTTTTTTTTAATTCTAATGTATTTTTACAGAATTTGTATTTTCATTTATCTCATTGAAAACAGATTAGTTATTTATAATTACATCAATATATTTTTTAATTCTAATGTATTTTTACAGTATTTGTTTTTTATTTATTATTTCATTGGAAACAGATTAGTTATTTATAATTACATCAATAAAATAATCCTATAAAATTAGAATGAATTATTATTTGGTTGCCCCCCCTCCTCCAAAAAAACACAAATTATACATACACATTTTCAGAATTTCATTGTGACACCACAATTATCAATGCTATTTTATATGACCCTGGAGGTGATATATTTTATTTTATTGTTGTTTTTTTTTAAATTATGAGACAGGTTTGATGTTTGTTTTGGCCAATCAGCATTTTGTTCGCATTGATGATAGAAGAGAAAACAATTTGCAAGCAATTTCCATTTGAGTAGCTAAGCTGTACATCAGTCCAATCAGTCCGCCGAGAAGCATTGTCTCCTTAATGAAGTGTGGAGTGCTACCACTGAGGGATAAGTGTATGAGTGTGTGTGTGCGTGCGTTTGCGTCACTAGACTTTAGCACCCAGCGGCCCCGCGAATCCTAGCAGCAGTCAAACAATAAGGCGATGATTGAGGTAAATTGCGCTGGTGTCTGTCGCGCTCTCATAAATAAATTGTCTCTCCCTTTGCCCTCACGATACAACACCTCTCTCCTCATCTGTCACATCATTTGTATCTAGTCTGTCTGACACTTCTTATTGTCGTCATTTTTTCCTTTAACGTCAAAATTGCCTTGATTACCTAGGCGTTGTCTTTGCTTACCGCCTCGGACTGTTACTCTCTCGCAAGACCACGGTCACGACGATAAGGATGTTTGTCTTGCATTTGCATAGATAGCTGACACATCACGCTTCATATCAACACATACTGCCAGTTTGAGTCACGTTTCGAACAAACAGGACAATTCAGTTCCAAGGCATGAATCCAATCCATAAATCATGATCAGACTTGGTGTCAAAAATGTAAAAAGTAGAGACTGACTGATTTATCTTATCATTATCAATCAACTCTGATTCAATCTGAGTCACGACTTAATGTCAAATTAAAATGATAGAGTAGAAGAGAAGTAATTTCTTGCTGAAGGGCATCTGAGGGCTGTGTGGATGATGTTTTGCTAGTAACGTCACTCACTTTGTTGCTTATATGCGGCATACACCTATGGCCTAAAAAGTATTATTTTCACATGTTTTTGTACTTGGAAATTCCTCTAATCTTTCACTAATATGAGTATCCAAAAAGAATGTAGTTTTATTTAATTCCGTGTCGTTCAGCCAATGCTAGAAAAGAAAGACATTTGGTACTAAAATGGAGACGGTTTGGAGTCTTTGAAACATATTAAAAGCCGTACTAAGATGAAACTGCTTTAGAAATCGTCACATCAGGATGACAACTGGATTGGATATTCTTAATTTATGCTTTTTTTGACTGTTTACTATGAATGAGCCATTGCATTAATTTCCACTGTTCTGTAGCACCAGGCCATCTGCCCAGGGTCTTGCTTAAGCCATCAGCGGGTTAAAGGGTGGAGAGCACTGCTATGATGTCACACTATTTACATAGCTGATGCAGCTATGGCTATCCCGACACACCCCGTGGTGGAAATATAAGCCAGATCTGGGTTTACTCTTTCTCAACTGTTCTGTGGACATCTGGCTCAGATCCCCAAACAGGAAGCTCGAGGACCTCCAGAGAAGTAGAAGACATGCAGAGTCAACACGGAAAGGGTTCAACACGGTTTTAAATTTGCTTCTGGCAATGATTCAGATTTACTCAAAAAGTAAAAAAAGCTTTGCTAGCAACAACCCTTTTCCACCATATCACTGTGGACGAGAGCTTAAGTCAATAAAAAAAAAGTCTCTGGTTATTAATTAAGAACAGTGGAAAAGATTAAAAAATATTTTTAAAAACTCCTCCTTAAAGTGGCTGATTGGGGAGAATGAAAGTGGTGTGAATGGTTACATAACCTGAAATAACTACCACGGACAAATCGTTGCATTCACATGTGTGCGCACAGACACAGATAATAAAGTCATAAAATTGAAATTACGCACGCTCGCTCGCAACATATACGAGCACTGGGCGCCTGAACGTTGGATAACAGCCGTAATAAAAGTGATGGGAAATTTAATAAAGAAAAAGACTCCAGACAGACAATGCAAGGAGACAAATGAAGTAAAGCCGCATTTCACGCAACCAAGGAGTTAAGCAAGCAGATGTCACAAGGGTAAAATTAGCGGTCTAATCACCATAGACATGTCTACCAAATGATTTCAAGGTATTTTAACCCCAGTATCACAATGACAGGAAAACCTAGCAAATCATATCTGTCAACTCGTTCACCTTGTGCCATATGTAAATTCAGAACAGTCACGTGCTCACACTTGACATGAATCATGGAACCAGCGAATGACATCAAGAATAGAATATTGTCGTGTGTGTGTATGTGGGGGGGCGACTGGTTAATATGGGTGGGGGGAGAAGAGAGCTAAGGCAGTACAGGCAACCGGGGAATAGATGAAGGCACGAACAAGGCGTGGGTGGGTGCAGCCAAGCTTGACAGACAGCCATGAATAAAGCGCTAATTAACAGTCCAAAAACTAATGGCAGGCAGGTGTATTAAAAGGAACACGATGATGGAAAAAGTGATGGAGTTTTGAAAACTCAAGAGGCGGGCGGGGCCTGCGTGAGTATCCAGATGTGAGCTGTGGCTGACAGCAGCTCCTGTATGAGGGCGTGTGTATTTCTCCATTGAAAGACTATTCGATGCCTGCTGGAACGATTCGATATGGCTCGATTTGATTCGTTATGGCACGAGAGTGTAATGCAACCATTTTTTGGTTGTCATTTTACAGAATAAATTCACTTGTCAGTAGGTTACTGTAAATCTGACATTTCCCTCAATGAGATACTTGTCCAATAAAAAACGATTATAAACGTATGTCGATAGATTTTAAAATGGTTCGATTCAATTTGATTCGATTCCCCACATCTTTTAAATGAAAAACGATTTTGCTGATGTTCTCTCTCCAAATATTGTGAAAATGATTGGAAAATGTGACTATGGACTTTGCAAGTCAATTTGTGATTCATGCCACTAAAATTTCTGATTAGGGGCAACGGTGCTCATAGTTATACCCCACATAGAGTTAGTCTCGAGCCCTGTTCTATAAGTAAAAACAGTAAGCAGTATGTTGAATGCTTTAAATATGTCATCACACATCACGCAGCTGCCACAAGCAAGGACACTTTTTTTTTTTTTTAAAGTACGGTATTTTGTCTCACCATGTGTGCGCTACGGTGAAGCGCCTCTGCTTGTGAATGTTATTGTTGAGCAGCATGCGGCGGAGCAGTCTCGGCGAATTGCGCGGCGAGAGGCGGGGGGAGATGGAGGAGGGCGAGCGCCGGTGTCCTCGAGGTCTCTCCGGGTGCAGCAGGTTCTCACGCAGGATCTTCACCAGGTCCTCGTTCAGGCCCGAGTGCTTGGGCATGGGGGGCACGGCCAGGGTGTCCTGGTGCGTCGGCCCCATGGCTGCCTGCTGGGCCATGCCTCGCCCGCGGCTTGGCCACCAGCACAACCAGTAGCACCAGGAAGATGCCCGGGATCCAAAGACAAAATCACCTCAGTCCATATAGTGACGAATCTGCAACCCCCCCCCACCGCACCTTCCCAAATTCCTCAGTGTAGTGAAAAATCAAATCTTAAAATCCCTCTTTCCTCTCCTCTCCTTATCAAGAGATGATCACCGAGGCAGGCTGCTGCCTTTGTCTGCAACACCACACTGGATGTCTGCTGTGAGAAGATGAGGGCACGATGCAAGAGAGGAGAGAGGGCGGCAGGCAAAAAAAAAAAAAAAAAAAAGAAGAAGGGATTTCCGTCTTTCAGAGCAGCGGCACAGTCCGGCAAATCCAAATCTGGCAGCAGTAGTTGAACTAAATCAATAAGTGTGTGCCCCCTGTTTTAGTGCAATCCAACCATTGGGAACCATCACCAGCCCAGTGCGACTAAATCCAGTAAGGCTGGTTGGAGTTCTGCACCATCCAATCGAAGCAATTCATCCATCCTCCTCCTCCTCCTCCTCCCATCTTTCCTCCTGACATACACACACACACTCGCGCACACACAGAGAAAATGACTGCTGACTGCAGCCGGTTTACAAGCTACTGATCCTTTGGCGCTGTACGCAGCGAGTTGTGCGCGCAAGAGTGTGTGTGTTTAATAAAGGATAAAAAGAGGGAGGAATACAGTTTGCTTGAGTGACGCTGTGAAGATGTTTTAATAGAAATATGCTGAGAGCGCAGCTGTGTGGCGCTAAAAGCCCGCATGAGTTATTGAGGGAGCTGAAGGCAGGCTCGACATGAAGATATGTCGAGGAACAGCCGAAAATGCCAAGTGTGTGCCTACACATGCATCACTTAACAGAGGACGTCAGCTGGAAAATTGACTTTATCGTGGCAAGTTGCAAAATAAAAATACAATTGTAAATAGTCGGGTCTCCTGGGTGCCTGTCCAGTCATCAAGTGTGACATTAAACAAATACATATTTTGTTATCTGAAAATGTGTGTGAGCAGGCAATTGTGTACGTCCTAATTTACAGAATTTCCTAATCACACAAATTTTTTATGCCCACAGTATTACCAGCTAAGCAGTGAGAAAATGCAAACTGAAAGTGAAAGGCAGGCAATATTTGTGATTTTATAGTATGAACTATTAATAGAGGAACATCAATTAACTGCATGCTTTCATAATTTGTAACAGCCCCCCTCCTCCCAAATAGCTTTGGTTTGTAGTCTTTCTATTTCCCTTATTTTTAATGGGATAGATGAATGACCAATCCCTTAAGTCAACTGGAGACAAAAACTATAAATAGGCCGTGAAAAACATGAAGGAAATGCAACCATTTCTGCAAACATCTAAAGAAAATTTAGCTTGTACCACCAAAGAAACTAAGAAAATGTACCATGGCACTGGTTAATAGCCACAATATAACAGAATCTTCAAATATTGGAGAAATATGCTCTCTAGTGGCTGCAAGCAGGATCGGGGCGACAAAAGAGCCATTTCTTGGCTATCATTCCAGACTAAAGTAGCAGTTCTGCATCTCCAAGGCAGCATAAAAGCATTCTTCTTCATCACGATGGCCATTTGTCTGCCAATCTTGGCCCATGTCTATTCAAACTCCTTTGCAGAGAAAGCTGGCTCCGTGAGATTCAAATTCAGCATAATCATGTTCAAATGAATTGAAATGCCGCAATGTGGCTGTTAAGTCGGCCGAGTCTGGCGCGTTACATCATTGGATGGCTGAATCGGCGAAGCGCAAACCGTGTGACACATTCGACGGCGGCAGCTTGCGTTCCAGCATTGCCAGCCATCTTTTTTTTTTTTATCTCACGCTGCTGTTTCTCTCCTTACCGCCTTCACTTCTGCTTCTTTTTCCTCTGACCTTTTTTCATGTGAATTCTCCTCAAGCCTTCAACACGTGACGGAAAGCGTGTATTCAAACCGCCCCCACCTAGTTACCAGAGGCAACATAGATGCAAGAACAAGTGGATTCATTAAAAAAAAAAGTAGAAAATCGATGAATACAGACCATTAGTTGAAGGAATAAATTCACCAACACAACCACAAGCAGAAATAAAAAATCTATTGTCTGACAAGTGGAATGCCATCACAGAACAGTGTGAGCCCTGCATAGGAAGTTGCTGCCATGGTGCTTCCAGACAATTTCTCCAAGGAATAAATTCACCGAAACGTTCAAATGTTAAACGGCCGTGCCCTCCCACCGCCATGCTTCGCTGATAAGGTGATAGTCTGACCTATAAATAAAATGGGGAAATTGGCTGCTCAGCCATTCCACGGCCTAGTGAGCAAATATAGCTTGCCGATGGAACTGCTTCCTTTGTATTTATTGATGATGTGACTGCTGACAAAAGCAGCAGGGAGAATTTGGAATTCCGCTCATATCCAGAAGTTGGACGGCACTTCACACTGCAGATGGTCAATGACTTTCACCATATTGTGAAAGCAACCTAAGAGTTTCTTAAGGTAAAGAAGTGGAAAGTTATGTGTTGGCCAAGTCAATCACCCAACTTGAATCCAATTGCAGTATGCATTTCGCTTGCTTAAGACAAAACTGAAGGAAAAATATGCCAGGAGAAAGTAAGAAATGAAGACAGTTGCGGAAGACGCCAGGCTGAGCATCACCAGGGATGAAATCCTCCACCGATTGACGTCTATGATTTCCAGACTTATTATCTATCACACGAAGGGCACAACATAGAATAAAGAGAAGCCTATAAATGTCACTCTCAGACATCTTTTATCCACACTGCGGAAGGATACATTACAAAGCATGACTCATACCCAAAAGCATAGACAAGATTTAATTCATGGTCAGACAGTTTCATTTTTTCCCCCCCTTTTGATAAAAGTATTTACTTAACCATAACATAAAATGAATGTGCATCAGTGAGCAACGGTTTAAATGCATTTTCCCTGAGGCAGTGTCATGCGGGGACAGCAGTCGAGAGCGTGAGGTGTTATCAGTGAAGGGGCACTCCAGACGGTGCTCACAACACTCGACTGTGCTTAGCATATTTAGTATGATGTATACAACGGCACGTAACGGTTAGCTCGACCTGGAACAAGCACACAACACAAAGTTTAGGGAAAGGTAATTCATTTGCCAAGAGGACACACTGAAAATATGATTTAGTTTGGCCTCAGCATAGACTGTGCACATCCGTTTTAATGCTCTGGCTCCCTCTTGTGGACATACATGAACCTAATGAACAGCACTCATATTGGGGGTGAGATGTAATCTTGGTCATCAGTAATTCTGTGAAAAAATATGAGAAATAAAAAAACGGTATAAATGTAATAAGTAATGAATAAGAATAAAAGTTTAATAAAAATCTTGTACTATTTGAGGTGCCAGGCAATAATTGTCCAAACTAAATCGCAGTAACACTAGTTGACCAGTAGACAGCAGCATTGGTGCAGCAATCTCCTCGAGATGCTCTGCAAAGACTGACACGTACTATTTATAACATCTTTAACATTTATGGAGCTTTCACTTAAGATGAATAACAAGTAAAACTGAGGTTGTTAGTCATTTAAAAATGAGAAAAACGGGCTGGCTGCTTGTGCACGTTCAGAACCTCAGAGGAAATGTGACAAATATCTGCTGCTTATTTCAGGCAAAGATCCATTTATTTTATATTTTGCTGAAAGCATGTCAGATGGTGACATAGTATGTCTCCTATAAAGCAAAAGACTGCAAACCTTCCAGTCCGGCACACATATCCTTGATCCTACTTTCTCTGTTTGCTTTCCTTATTGCCCCCATCACCTTGCCAGGTAGGGCAGGCTGGCTCATCGGCTAGCACAGCTGCCATGGTGACCCTGAGTGGTCCTGTTGTCCCACAAGTGGTCAATGGTCCAGACGAAACCCCAAGCCACCCACTTTTACCCCTTCTGGCCAAAACACCAGAGCAAATGGCAAAGTGTTAGGTCAAGGCATACATTGTGAGTAAAAAGGTGGCAGATTTTGCATATCTGAGCTCCACAAATGGCCCGAATAACTGACTAGAATTTGCATTACACCATCTGTCAATAATTCACACCCACACAAACACGAATGCATATAAATTATATCCATAAGAAAATACTTCTGAGGTCAAACAAAACTTGAGAGTCCATAAATGAGCCATCCACCAAGTGAGAGCATCTAAAAGCATCGTGTGTGTGTGTGCGTGCGTATTCTACACAAGTGTATTAGTGTTTTGGTTTAACACAGCATAATAGTAATGGCAAACTAAATTATAACTTTCCTATGATCTCTTTCAAAAGAATTATAATTCAAGAATGTCACACAACTGCTGAACAAGAAACCAACATTCATTCATTTTGCAATTAGATTGAATTCAGGTTTCATGTCACTTCTTTTTCTCACTGAAAAGAATCTGAGGTTAACAAGAGAGAAACTACATTCAAGTGATGTGTTCCCTCCCTAAATCCACACCCGAATCTGGGAAAGAAATAACTACATCTCGAACACACATCTCTCACTCATAATTCACCTGACATGTTGTTGAGAGGCTATTGCAATTTCCAAGGCATGACTCGTTCAGGAGCCTTCGACAGAATAATGACTCAGAAAGCCCAACTTGGAAAAGAAGTATTATTACAGACCCCAGGCTGGGATCCATTAGCACAGTCCTGGAAGCTTTGATTAAAAGTGGTCATGCGGCATAGCGACAAGCCAATGTGTGAGAGTCTTGTTTTTCTTTATGGCACAGTACCTGTACATTCATGTGTTTATAGATTTGACACAAGAGGGAAATGGACCAGGTGGGAAGAAGAGGAGAGAGGAAGGTATAGGAGGTAAATGAGCAGGAGCTGGTTGCCAAGTCTGACAGGAGCTGAGAGCGGCCGCTAACAGATGCTGGGTGAGAGTAAAAGGATGAATAAGAATGAGCACATGGATGAGGGAATACATACACACAAACGTGGGAGAGAAAAGGAAGACAAGAAGCTGAGGGCATCGCCGCAAATAGTCGCCAGCTACCGTCACGACGTTCCCTGGAAGAAGGAACCTCCCAGACCCCATCTGTTCCTTTATATTGGAACTCAGAGTCATTTTAAACTTATTACGACAACAGCAATAACAAATACCAATGTCCTTGGTAATAATAATTGTGTTTCTTATTTTCCGCCCTCATTTAATGAAAAGTCAGTGAGTTCGCAAACGATGAATCATAACTGATTCTGTGATGTCGACAGGCAAGGAAACAAATGAATTCACTTTAAAGCGTCTGTACTCTATATTATACAAAGCATGTTAAAATGCTAATCCCTCCCCCGTACCGCCCCTCAGACAAAACACACGCCCACTTTCACGATATCCTTTCCACTGCTCTGAAATATTACCGAGTCCATTTCCGTGCGCTCGCCCACACATGCGTGTACAGATGAAGGCGCGCTATGGGCGGCCTCCCCGTCCGAGACGCACCTTTCCGGAAACTTTATTACTATTTAGATGATGTGATGAAAGGGGCGTGGCAACCACAATGTAAGAGGCAGGGTTAGAAAAAGAGCCACCAAAATAATATTGCCATTGAGCCAAAGATAATATATAATTAGTGGAAAGCTTAAACTAGCATGTTACAGAACCTTTAAATAATTTCCTTGGTGGAAAGAAAATATTTCACAGTACATGCACACTTTCATGAACAAGGAATATGTAAATGCAAGAGGGGAGCAAAGGAAGGCATGCAGGGATGGAGAGAGAGGTCATGCTAAGTCACGTATGAATCCCTTTCAGTGATGGTGGCTGACACTAATAACGTAAGTGACCCATTTTCTTTCTTGTCCGCAGCCCTCATGTATGCTAAGCATGTGTTTCATAAAATGACTCCTAAATGAATAGTCTATTTTCAGCTTGGATTCACTTAAATAAAAAAAAAAAAGAACAGAACTTAGGCTTAAGCAGGGTATCCACATACCAATTTTTAACCTCTAAAAAATGGACAAGTGTGTGCTTATTGCTTTTAAAGCGGGCTAACACAGATTCTGATTAGCAAACATCGATAATTAAACCTCGGCTGGCTGATTAGAATCGAGTTAAATTATGTATTCCACTTTAGCTAGTTAGTTACTGTTCATTGAAAAGCCCAGCTAGTAAATTGTGTTTAAAAATGCTTACATCATCTTAAAATGTGAATGCATGATTCAAGCAGCCTAATCTGTCTGTTTATAAAGTCGATGAATAAATCAAAATTTGCAAAGAAACACAGCCTCTCACCCCCAACCGACAACAACTAATTTAAACGGACAGAAAAGAAAACTGGAGTAGACATTTCTGAAATTGCAGTCAATTTGCTTTTAATATGCTCTCATTATCGTTCCACTGAATAAAAAATGAGGACTTCTATCGGGTTCTGCGCTTTGAACCGCCGGAGCGAAATACGGGAAAACAGCTTGGAAGCTCTGGGGATGTGACATCAAGGCTAAACCTTTGTGTTATTGCTAGTTGTGCTGTGGGACTGGGGGCGGAACTAATGAGTGCTTTAAATCTAAAAACTGGGAAGACCCCACAAAGATAGGATATATGTAGATTAGATTTTTTTCTTCATGGAGGCAGCACTTGATGACAGAACTGCAATGAGGATACCACACTTATCTTACCACTCTTGCTCAATGCAGCTCTGCTTACCTTTTGACTAATTTTACATTCTATTTCGTCCCGTCACGCATCCTTGAGTTTGTGACCGTCTACCGGGAATTAGCCGAGGAAGAAGTCAAAAACATGCAGGCCGGGCCTTTTTCCTTAGCTTGTTCTAGGTGTGCAAATGAGTGCGTGCTTCGGCTTGAGCGGAGGACATCAAGTGCAGAACCCAGGAGACATTTCACCGTTGCTCAAAGAGGGAACGCATGTTGATGGGATCATGCTGGGTCAGCCGGTACAAAGAGATGTCCGCATGGGAGTAGACTACAAAGGTTTTTGGTTTTACTCTCTTTATTTTTATTTATAGACCACAATGTTTCCGATAAATGCACATTTCCTTGGAAAGAGCAGACCGATTAATGGTCGTTACATTTTTTCCTTCTGAAAAAAGAACTTGAGTCAAGCTTTTATCGTTATACTACAGGAATCCCTCGCTGTTCACGATGGATAGAGATGAAAGTGAAAAAATTGACGCAATGCTACTTTCTTTTAAATGCTATAAATATATATCCCAAATCATAGGTTGCAAAGAAAAAAAAAATACAGAAACCCCTCTCCATCATGGGATTAGGGTTTGTGCTTTGGCTATTACGCAGATTTTTTTTTTCAATCATTTCACTTCCAATTAATCGCAAGGCAGTGAAAAATATTTCACTGCCATCATCAGTACGACTATACCGTACCAAATTCCATTCATAATAACCGCCTGGAGGCACGATATTTAATTCAAATCAAGAAACGGTTTCTGCAGTACTGCTCCTGTGCCTCAGCTGTTTTTTTTTTTTTTTGTGCTTTTTGAAACACAGCTGTCCAGCTTTACAAAGTGTGCTGAGCTCACACAGCAACTCCTCCGCTCCCTGCACCCCCCGCCTTTCTATTCCATCATCTCCTTTCCAAACGTGCACTCTTCCAAGCCCATAGCCCCAAAGGACGCTGTCTCTTTGACCTCGCTGGAGCCTGATGCTCTGCTCTCTGAGCCACCACCACCCCATAGCACAAAAAAAAAAAAAAGAAAAAACTCCACAGGGGAATAGACACAATACACAGATACACAAACCTGGCTTGGTTGCACACGCAACTGTTAGTAGACAGAAGCATCATCGCCAGATTATGATGTTCAATAATCATTAGATGTCTGTTATTCCTCAGACAACAACAGTGTGGTAAAGAAAACATAATTTAACATAGAATAACAATTGCCACGGCATTTTACGGCATCTGTGCCTTTTACTGTCTGCGTATTATGAATACCGTAATTTCCGGACTATAAGCCGCGAATTTTTTCCAAAATTTTGAACCCTGCGGCTTATAGTCAGGTGCGGCTTATAGTCCGGAAATTACGGTAGTTGTATTTTAAGGTAAGCAGAACTGCAATGAAATTCGTTGGAGCATTTCTTCATTAAGCTGAATGTGTGTGCAAATTCATGTAGCTGTTCCTTAAACAGTAATATTAATTATGTCCCTGGGATTTGGCATTGTTGGAGTCAGTAAAAATCTAAAATGCACACGCAACAGAAAGCTATCACCAAGACTGTTTTTGCATACAGAGGGGCACTAGGACTTGGGACTTTCCCTCAAAGCACAAGTTGGAATTCAAAAACAACACAACACACAGGGGCTTTAAAAATAAATGGACCCACTTGCTCTGAGGCTCCCTTGTCAAAGCCATGAAGCTGATCAAGGATGCCGTTTCACTCAGCCCTTGATTAGCTACATCCCTTAGCACTTAGCATGAAAGGCTCTCTATTCCGTCCGTCCCTTGAGGAATCTGAGTGGTCACCCGCCGACACACAAATAGCCGCCAGCAACAGTCTGAGAGACTTTCTTTTCCAAAGTTCCTGACAAAATCAAATAGAAAGTAGAGATGCCCGCATGGAGCTTTATATGTACTTTAAGTGGAAGTCATATATTAAAACTTCACAGAGGGAGAAGTTGCGCGCGGGGGGGGGGGGGCAAGAAAGGTTTTTTTGCCCCCGTCACATTCCCCTTGATTGGGACTCAAGAGTCGCTTTGGGGTCTCCTCTGGTGTAGCGATTTTAGCATCCACTCGCAACTTCAAACGACAAGTGCCTATTTCTAAGGGCCACTCTTCCCATCATTCTGATCCACAGCCTTTTAAGTCAACCATGTACGCTAGCTACATGTGCATGACAGGAAAGTCATAACTTATTCATGTGATCATGTTAGAGACCTTTTATGGGAGTGGCATGCTCACGGACATAATATAAATGTCAGTTGAGGAAAATTGTTCCATAACGTTATTCTTCTATTGCCTGAGGTGATCACATTTAATGCACCTAATCAAATTTTTATGGATCAAGTTATAGCATAAAATTCATGTTTGGTTTTATGGGGCCTAAAAATCTGACCTAAAGCCGTTTTGAATTTAAATTCGCTGTGCATTAATTATTGCAATGTGGAAGATACCTTGAGGTGAGGTATTTATTCCTGGCTTAATATTTATATTTAAAACCTGATAGCAAGAAGTATGGAAATGTAACATCTTGGATTGCATTGAGTAACACGTGCTTATTTGAGGTGATGGTTTAAGTAGGGAGGTGACGTACTAACTGAAGATGAGCCTAATAGAGACATCTTTATTAGAGAGGAGGTTTATTATTTGTACAAAATCACTTCCATCTTCTCATCTGCAGAGTGAATGACGTAGGTAACAATAGTGTGGCGTTAATTAAAGAGGAGGCCTTTTTTTTTTTTTTTTCTTTGCAAATGCATCTCTAACTATTCAACTGTAGAGACTGTCATGTTCTTTTAGGAGGCATTTTTTCCATACTAATTCACACATATGTTTGAGAGGAGGTCTTTATTTTCTCAACTCTACAGTATTCACTAGAGTATCAGAAAAATGGAATGTACCTATAGGGCGGATTGATCATTCATACACCGGTGGAACAGCTGCTGCCATCCAAGAAGCTGTGCCAGGCCCACTGGGAGGAAATTAGGGACCGGTGTCTTGCCCATGGACATTTTGACAGCTCTAACTAGAGGTGAAACATTTATTAAAGGAAATGCCTGAATTTTTTATAAATGCATTTTTTATTATATACTGTATTTCAAAATATTATGACTGCTAAAATGTATGTATTTCTACCCAAAAAATATTGTGATCACTTCTCAGTAAAATAAAATTACCATGACACAGAATGAATAAAGATTTTAAATGTCACTAATACTATTTCCTGAAAACAGTAATAAAAATATATATATATATTAAAGGGGCCTATTAAAATCATCCAAGGTGCTGCATAAAACTACAGAAAAAGCAGAGTGAGTAAAAACTTTACAGAGCCAAGGTGGGTTTAAAGGTTGTAAGATAATTAATGCACGGTATATATTAGCGGGAAGAGCACAATTTCAGGAAATGTGCAGGATTCATTTTGCAGGAAGGGCGGCTCTAGCTTCTTTCTAGCTTGCATCTTCGAGAGCAGCTTTGCTTGCGTTGCTGGGTGGTGTTACTTCTCTGTATGTACGAATATCTCGGGAATTGGCTTTGTGGCTCACTGGCTGATTAGATGTCCCACCTTTGTGCTTGTGTGAGGACGCAGGCACTTGAATGGAAGCACTCACACATACTACATATAACCTTCCTTCTCCTCTGCAACATTCCCCACCCCCCCTCCCCTGGGGTCTTGTTAATCGCAAACACCTTGGTGGGATGTGGTAGCAAAAACGCGTGTCGACCTTCCAACAACTAATGCAAAGATCATTCAGAGTCTGTTGTGATGATAAGACAAGACATCCGAGCTATTAACAGCGAGCATTACGACGGTTAGCCACGACTGAGTCATTTAGCTGAAGTCAAAGTGCTCAAGCTATCGTAACACAATTAACGACCACAGTAAAGCTTTTGTGATTGCGAAACACCAGCCCCAAATGAGAAGCTCTCAAATATAATAGAACAATCTTTTCTCAGTATATTGTTCTAACAGTATCCATTTGTATCCATCCTTTTCCATGTCCTAACTCGAAATAAGCAACTGGAGCCTATGCCAATTTTGACATCGCATTATGTAATAAATACAGAAAATCTGGACTGAGGTCCAAATAAAACTAGACACACAAAGGCGATGGACAGATGACTTTGGATTCAATACAATAATATGAACCGAGCCTAACCTCTTTGAAATGATGGCGGTATATATTGTTAAGAGCGTCATCTTGCATTGATTGCGCTTCTCTTTTTTTTCCTCTACCAACGCAGTGGATGGGGGGGGGGGGGCTTCAGAGTTACACAAAACTTACAAAATTGCTTTCCCGATGAAAAGGATGCACTCTTAAAATGTTGATGGAAATTCACTCTTCTTTTCTAGCACAGAGGGTTCTGGGTTTACGACAAAATTGACAAAAAAAATGTTTCAAGCTCACAAATATGTTGTCACGAGGCACAAAAAGGCACATAATAAACTGTTTATCCGACATTTCATATTTGTAGTTGCAATTATTAGCGTAGTGATGGATTACCGATTTTGACTTGGACTGTATTAGTGATGATAATGGTCTCATATTAATTGAATCATAAATTAGGTATGTTTGAAGTAGTTGAACACCGTGCTATGAAGCTGTTTGGTGAATGCAACATGACAACAAAGCAGGCTAGCTTTTAATTGTTCTGCATGTCACTCCACATTATATATTCTCATTGTATAGTCTGCCTCTTCCACAGTTTGTGCAGGTGCACAGAAGGTCCCGCAGGCACAGTGACACCAGTGCCAAAAGAAAACAGCGCAGTTATCAGCATCATCATTTTCAGAAAAGCGCTTCTATTGGATTTCTTCAGCAATTCTAAAAGGCACAGAGACGAACGAGGCCATTCCCACAGCGAGTCCGAGTCAGAGGAGAGTCGGTGTGCATTGACTTCCTTCCCCCGAGGTGCCTCGACAATCTGTTCATTCTTTACCGTTTCACATTTGAGTCACCTTGTGGAGAAGATACGGGCAAACGCAAAGCAAAGTCATGCCTGCGCACTACTGTCCATAAAACAAAGCTAGCTTGAGACTGCTTTTGAAAGTTGATTAACCATCCACACACTCTCGAAATGTCCTGCCCTTTAAAGAGAAATGATCAAAGTTGGACGCTGTGTCACTAATGGGCCTCGCTAACATGTAAAGCATACCGACTAATTAGTCATTTGAACGTAGTAAACGAAAAAGAGTAATTACTGCAGTGTGTTGGATTGTAAATCACAACCGACTGACGCGCTTTGACTGCACAGCTGCTTGTGTTGATAATATTTACCGGCTGGCTCCCAGAGGAGGCCAAATCCATAAATGCAGCCCAGAGGTGTTCTTTAAAGTCAAAGCAAAATAAACATCAGCGAGTAACAAGGCAATGACAGACAGCCGAGGTTACCAGCAACCGTGTGATTGACTGCAATTAAATAGTCGAGTCACTCACTATTCAGACAACAGTAAACACCAGGGGTGTGCAGCTCTCCATTTACGTTCATGAAAGCTAAATAAATATATTATAGCAAAAACGTCTTCATCTTTGGCCTTTAATATCAGGCCATGGAAAAAAAATGAACCAACCAAACATACATGGACGCTGCGAATAATTCTGTTTTGGGGTTTTAAGCTGGAAAAGAGCTTTGTGCTTCTCTAACTCAAATATTTAGCATTTCAACTTAAAAAGGTCTTCCTAGCATTTTGATCCATGTCAGTTATATGCATCCAAAGCAAAATGTCACCTTAAATGCTACTTTCAGCAAGTAGGACAAAAGAGATGTTTGGCGCTTTTGTTCACCTATCAAGGTCCAGAGAGACAAATTTAGGAAATCCTCTCATTAGTGTGGCACAAATCAGGTAAGTGACATCTGCAGAGAAGACAAGCATGTTAGCAGACTTATGCTTTCCAAAGCAGATGGCACTGATGAATCCCACCGAGAGTTCTCGCCGACAGTGAAAGATGTCGTGTATGAAAAGACTAAACTGGTGAGATGAGAAGAGTTTCAGACAAATTTAGACGATCTTTTTTTCCTCCTCAAGGGCTTCCCCTACATTTCTTAAGTTTCATTTATAGTGGTAAATACAAAAGGGATTGTGGTGAAGGAGCTGGGCTGAGAAATGAAAGCCAGAGTAGCGAGAAGAGGATTCCTGGCTGCTCCAATGATTTTTGGCCACCAAATATCTGCCACTAGCTTTTTATTAGAGAATGGTGGAAAAAAATACTGAAACATTAAACATGCGTATTCAAATATTTAAAGAATGTCAAATTAAATTCACCTCTAAAGGTTAGCGTGGATTATAAATTCATCCTGAAATCTTACCTGTGAGCACAATATGCCTGAGATTTTTGGAAGTAGAGTAGTTCAAGCCCCGTGTCATTGTTTACGTTCTTAGCAGTTTTATAATTGAAAAATCGATCTTTGCCCCAAAAAGTTAAGCACTGACTGCCGAGTAGCACAAAGAAGCCCGCGGTTGGAGCGGTCTTGGAACGTGAAACAAGCAACAATTCCACCATGACTACTACTTTGTGTCGTCTTCAACCCCTGCAGAACATAACGAATGACAAGGCACTTTCCAATTTTAGAAAGCAGACACGCATCAAGAAAAGCAACCCTCACCATTCCCCCAATGCCCTCCGGTGGAAGCTTACAGCAACGAGTTGTCGGACCACTTCTTAAAGTGTGTGTATGTGCGTGTTGACCTTTGACAACTTTTTTTTTTAATAGGATGCTTATAAATCCTGGAAAAAAAAGTGTGCAGGTCACCCATTCATTAACTTGCTACTCAGCTCAAGTTTACCCAAGCACGAATTACAAGTACAGTTAAATAAATTCCAAAAGCTATGCAGGATTACACAAAAGTAGCTCTTTTCAAAATCCAAAGTAATTTGGTACCTCGAGGTTGGTTGGAACCTAAAAACACTGCAGTCTATTGAATCGGTTGAATGGGAATGAACTGGAAGTGGGAGGACACAAAATGTCTCCTTTGGCAGACAACACAAAAAGGCCAGCACTGAACTGTTGCCCTTTACTGTGTGTCTTCGTGGTGGAATTTTTACGTAGCTGACCCAGTTGTTGTTGAGCATTCTACACTGGAAATACAAAGAAGACCAGAGTTTTCCAATTTATATTGCTCGCCAATGTTTTCTGTGGGGACCAAGTAGAGAAACTTTTTGCAATCGAGCGCCACATGGATGTCCTCGTTTTTTGTCCTTGGACGACAATGTCGTGTTGCTGTGGCACTAATTGCGCCGTCTTTCACTGCTATGACATCACGACGTTCACTGTACTTGGCTGACGCATGCCACCTACACGCTTATAGAAACAAAGCCAGATACTGTTCAAAAGCATTTCAAGGCAAGCCGAATTGTACCCTTGGGTGAAAACACTTGAAAGAGCAAAAACCAAACTAAGCGGAAAGTAGGAAGAAAAAATACATGGCGACGAGAGACCGACAATTATCAGTGAGTGGCATTTTGAGTCACACGTCACTTGAGTCTCCTCAAGAAGAGGACAGTAAGAAACAGGTTGTGCTCTGAAAAACACATTTGGCAGTAAGCACTTGTGTTCATGCCAAGTTAGATCCTTGGAAGTCAGAGACATTCGAAATATGTCCTCCAGAAAAGCTGCTAATCGAAGGAAATAATGTTGCTCAAGGAAGATAACAATTTTGGATTACATGTATTGCATTTTGTGTAAAGTGGCCACTAGATTAATGCACAAAATGCCCCAAAGCTAATGTTAAAGAAATGGAACGAAGGCTCTGCTCTAGTGTGATATTTGTAGCCACATAAATCTGCCACTCCACTGAGTCAAAGACAAGCCACTTCTGTAATTATGCATGAATATTGCAGACGTTGTTTTGACTTGCAATTTAAGTGGGATGTGTGGGAGAAAAGTTCAAGATATATTCTACAGCCAAACTATAACCTACGAGTTTACCCTTTTAATGTGGGCCAATCAATCCACAAAGATATCTTGGGGCTGCTTCACTATTTACAATATAGGATAGGATAGGATAGGATAGGATAGGATAGGATAGGATAGGATAGGATAGGATAGGATAGGATAGGATAGGATAGGATAGGATAGATTAGATTCAAATTTTCTGGAAAAAAAAATGGGGAAAAAATGACTTAAGCCATTACTGTATGAAGGTGACACCAAGGCTTGTCCTTGCAAGACAGCTTTCTGATTACCTTGGAGTCCACTGTCTTCAAATGTAGCAGCTTATACAATCATGCTACTTTTTGGAATGTAACACGTTGCGCCATTCCTCTCTATCCACAAAAAGATATATTTGTTATCATATCATTGTTTTCATAGACCCTAATTTAATAGGCAAAGATTTTTTTTCTCATTAGTAGTTTTAGAGTCAAATTCCGCTTTTCCATTGAACGCATCAGCAAACAACAGCAATAAGGAGAAAATGGATATTTCGGAAACTGTTGGCTGGGGTAACAATTTGAATAGAACTATCTGATCTGTTTTTTAGAACTCCATCCCACAAATTGAAGCGGCTACATTCAGGTACTATTTTATTAGACTGCATTAAAAAAATGGTATCGAAATCAGAGCTTGACAGCAGTTTACAGCATATAGCAATGTAGCATTGGGACCAGATTAGAGCCCCACACACACACACAAAAAAAATAAAAAATACAATGACTCAATATGATGGACAGTCCTGCAGTCTCATTAAAAAGTGACTCAGGGGAAATATGCTAGAGGGCATTCCTCACTCTCAATAGCACACAAGCTTGATATCTTATTTATGTATTGTGCTTCTCGCAACTTTGAAGACAGACTTTCTTATTGGATCTCAACTACAGCAATCATCTCACAGTTCTTCTTTAGTCAAATGTGAAAATCAGTATTCTTGATCCGAATGTGCTGGCGCCTTATGTCAATGGGTTGGAAATCTAATTTCCGCCATTATTTCCACACAGGCTGTTGCTCGGCACAAAACGAGCCAAGAGGAATGTCGATGAGATGGCGGTTCCTGAAAAAACATTTGGGTGGAGCCGCTCAATTAGGATGTGAGGGAGGAACCGCATCCGATGGGAGTGACTGAAACGAGAGTGGGACAACCATCGATGACACCACACATATTTGGCGTAATTTTCTGTCCTTTGGGAGTCTTTGTAATTATGATAGTTGGCAGTCAAGAAGTTCTGGCTCATCTGCGACCCTAATAAGGACTTAAGATATAAAACAATAGATGAATCCAATGACTACCCATCTCTCTCATGTTTCAGACTCTTCCTATAAGTAACACATGAACAAGAGTCATTTTGACCATTCCAAAGGGATGCTAGACTCAGTCATGCATTACTCCCTGCGGTACATTGCCATCGCTATTGCAATCTGTGTAAATAAAACCAAGTGTAGCAGAGCATGACATTTTCCCACAATCATAATTTACTTTTAGCAAAAGGAACCTTAATCTCCCCGTTGTGTGAGACTGGCTTATTTCGGGAAGTTAACTTCAGCACAAACAGATGGACACCAGGAAATGGAGCTTTTTTTAGTGTCCATGAGTTAAGGTGACGGACGGTGGCGGTGCACGCTGAGTGATTCAAGCTTGCAGGTGGTGAATACTCGTTGCCAAATGCTCTTATGATAGTGATACACTACAGCGCATTCCTGTTCAGGAACAATCGTCATCATGGCAGGAGTCCTGACCTAGTATTGTCGTCTGACCTCAAACTATTGAAAGGCAGTGTTGAAGCGGAAGTCAAATCACACCATTTCTTGCACCCCTACAAGCATAAACAAGGTATTCTGAAAATGATTGTGCTTGTGGAATATGAATTAAACATAACAATCCACCCATTTTTATGCATATCTCGGCAGGCTGCCATTTTGTACGTTAGTCACTTGCTGTCAACTGAAAATGATCTGACGGTGGCAAACTCGCCACCCCCTGAGATGAATAGATTTTTATGCTTTATATTAATCAGAAGCAATAATAATCTGAAATCTGTGTTTAGACTAGTTGGGGGGTGCGCATAGAACATATTGTAAAGAAAGGTTTTGACTTGACTTCTTTCAGGCCTTGGCTTAAGGATCTCCAGTGGAGGAAAAGAACAAAATCTGCTTAAACCTGCTAATTTTATGTTAAATGGCCAAATGGATCAATTATTAGAACTCAGCTCTTTTAAAAAGAATTTAAAAAAACTGTTCCACATAATTGGTTTCAAAAGCCGTCTGTCTGGGGAGTACCGATATTCATGTACATGTGCATTTCTGGTCCTCACTAAAACACAATGTGCAAGCAAATTGGCAATGTTCCCTTTCTTCCTTGCCTCTATTAGACGTTTGTGTTATTTGTGATAGTAGCTTTCATCATCACACCACACAAAAAGTTTTCAAAGTCTCTTACGCGTCTTTATATTGACAGGAAAATTGTTGGGTGAAAAGCAAAAATCTTCCCATCTGCTCAGCACATCCTCAAATAATTTGGTCGCATTTCTTCTCCTTTCCTGTCCTATGCCCGCTGCCCTCAAAGCGTCCTCGTGAGAGCTCATCACTAATGAAATCAGCGCGCCCATTTAACTAATGTAGCCATGGCAACTATTTCTCAAATGATCGCGGTGCCCTTCTGTGAACGTATTCTGAGAAAATGCAAACCGATTATGATGCAACCCAAACATTTATTTCATCCTTGATTGATCTAATTTGATGTACAAGAGGACATCATGCAAACAAACAGAGTTAGTCAAAGAATGGGTATTATCCATGGATTCAAACTAATTGGAAATATTTTGAACTCTCAAGACATTATTATTTGATCTCTTAATTGCACATTACAACAACATGTACCTTCAAAACAGACAGCAAGTTAATGGGATGAAGTTGCCCCGGACCGCTAAATTAGCATTAAGTGCTAAGTGCAGTCTAATAACTTTGCTCAGCTAAAGATTACCGCGGGGAAGCTTGTGGTCGGCAACTATAAAATTAAATATATGTATTAAAAAACAAATCAATTGATTATTTTTAGTTACGTCACCAAAAGTCCACCCAAAATATTAGTTTTTGAAAAATCTCCAATATCTTCCATAATTTATGATGAATATATATGAAATAGAAATAAATATAGCTAATAATAAATGCATGTCCTCTTGCCGCAACCAATATATTGTAATGCGAACCATCCATAACTGCTGTTCCACTCAATCCTATGTGTTACCAGAAAAATAAAACAAAGTTCTTATGATGAGAAGGACATGGCCTCTAGCCAATTTATTATGTGCTACAACAGAGATATTAAAACTCAAGCGATACTCAACTTGAAAACAAACAGAAAACAGTGACCATGGCCTTTTGCAATCCTTGGCCCAAATTAGCCAAGGACTCTTGCTGAAGGCATCAAAAAACACTGAAAGTATATGTAGTAAATAAGCACAGAGACAGTCCACTTAATTATAGGACCTAATCCCCTAACTCCATAGAAAAAAAAAATAGCTCTGTTTACCATAACTTGTTTGGTGTTAAGCAGCTGCCCTGACATTTTATTTATATAGCAAATTGTGTTTTCAATCCTTTATGAATATTTAAAAACATGCCGACGAGAATTCTAATGGGATTTTTTCAGACATAATACATTACCGACAGTGCTTTGTTTTGAAACCAATAACTTTCTAAATGGCTTTTTCTGCCGGGACAAAAAAAACCCCAAAAAAAAAACGAGCCATACGTAGAACGAGTGGGGGCGAACTTGCGGTAATCTCCTGAATGAAATTAGTCCATCACCTTTGATCAGACATTTTTAAATGAGTCAACATTCCTCTTCCCCATACAGGACAGGAAATTAAATTTGATAGCTATCGCTATGCTGGAAGTTAGTTTAATGTTTAGACAACAACCATTTAATCATACCCAAGAGTGAGACGAAATCTTGCAACTACTGGAGAACATAAATGTGGCAGGGAAAGAAAATTTACTGTTTCCATAAAATATTTTATTTTATCGCCTTCAAACCAAGAGCTGTACATTTTTATGATGAAACACACAAATCTAATCCCTCGTGTGTTTACATGCCAGTAGGGATTAATAATAATGGGGAACATCATAGAAGGAAACTTGGCAAAGGGGAACAAAAATGAATAATAAATCAGAAGAGGGATTGGACTATGAAGACATACATGACCGACCGCTCTTCTATCAAGCTCCCTTGTGGTCATGCATAGTCGGAAATCTTGTTCATGTTTCAAGAGCTCGGATGAAACTCAAGCGAGCGGGCGAGATAACTCCCATGGGTGCTTGCGTCAGACACGATATGTCTCTTTACAAACCACCACGGAGCAGCTCTGCCATCTGAGATGTGCCGTCAGCTTCTTTATTAGTTGGAAAGTGCATCATTGGGAAGAAATTTTGGGGGTTGACTTCAAATTTCAGGTTATCTGTAATCTACTTGAATATTTTTTGGATGACTTTTGTCATTTGAAAAACGGACAGATACTTGTCGGCTCCAAAAATGATGTGTCGTCTAAAAACAACCAGCTTCTGGCATTCAAAACCTGTGTCTAATCTGAACAAAACAATTGGTATTATTTTTCAATCATTACGATTAATTTAGATTTTGTTCCTCAGCTACGTTGGCAAAGCAATGGTGGAACATCCTCTTTTGAAAAGCCTGAGCAAACTCGAGCTCCTGGTTCAAAAGGCAACCTGGAACTTATTTTTTTTTCCTTTTCAGTACGACCACTATGTAAATTAATAAAAGAGAGAAATAATTTTCTCTTTTTTTTCCCATGCCAAAAAATGAATCTTGCATATGATTGACAATAAAAGCATTCTTTTATTCTGAGTGAATGCATATGGCATTTAATAATTGACGTTGAAAACTAGCATTGTCACGCAACTCCAGGTGACTTGTGGGGAAGATGTGACAGTGAAGAATCGACTAAGTGGGACAAATGCTTCAGATGTGACTAACCAACTAACAATTAACCAGGAATTTAAACTATTTTCATCCATGTTTGTGTCAGCCCAAGAGTGACAGCAGTGTGCTGACCTATAAAAAAGTAGCACAGAGTGATAGAAGAGAACCCCACAGAGTAATACAAGAAATTGCCAATCTCTGTGACATAAGATTTAAATTGAAACTACAGTTTTGATTCTTTATTTTTACATTTAGTATTCTTGCACGTATTCTTGTATTTAACTTTCTGTTAAATTGGTGTAATAGACATAGGAGTACAGCCGGCACTTACTTACTTGCCTGGCCTTTTCAGAGAGAATTTGACAAGACCAAAGTGGCCCGCGATCCTTGAGATAAGCGGTTCAGAAAATGGACGGATGGATGGACGGAGGGATAGATGGACGGACGGATGGCGTCCAAAGCACACATTCAAATAGTCATTTGGACATGGCAAATTCGACAATTAGATGTGTGGTAAAGTCCGAGTTAGGAAAAAAAAAAATCTATCAACACAAAGTGGCTTGGGTAATGAGTTCCGCGTGTTCAACTACACACTCTGGTCACAGCTCCTCAAACACAAGCAGCGTTTTTACCCCTCTTCTGCCTTCCATACTATGTTGGGGCCTGCAAATTCATCATCAATCCCACACTGGAAACTGACACACAAGGCAGCAAGCAAATTGGAGAAAGCCTTTTGATCGCAAAATAAGAAAAGACACGTGGAAAGTGAGAAAGAAACCCGTGATTAAAATGTCAAGGCGACGTCGCGCTTACACGAGCAGTTGTGGTGTGTGATTGCAACAAGCATATCTCTATCAGAGCGGATGCATCTGGCATTTGGCATTGTTCGTTTTCCCCGTTGCGAACTCCTTGGCCAGTGGTCATTGCTTCGACTTCTGAAGAAGAAGCTAGCTGCATGAATGTGTCCAATGCCTCATCTATCGTTGTATTTTTTGAGCCAATTGTCGTTTGGGTTTCTATTTAAGGAAAAACGATTTCACCTTCTTACAGGGAAATGATATGATGCCAATTTAAATTCCGCAACCGTCACATGGTGGTAAATCATGGTTAGGGAAAAACGAATGTGACTGGCAAGTCATTTTCAATATAATGTGTCGTTTTTTACAGAGACAGGCGGTCAACACAATCTCTTGTGTGCGTACAGTCTGTCGAAGCCTTGACGTGCAAGTTATTCTCTATGTAATAGTGCCATGTGATGTACACGATGTAGCCAGCCAAGATTGATGGAAATTACCCTGCATCAAGACAGGCGAGTAGGCTCTGACTCACAGTAGCAGTCATGTCCGTCCATACATTTGATAAGCCCGGCAAATGGCTCAAATCTATTGGAGGTTGTAGAAAACATGGTACACATTGCAATTTTTAATAGTTTCTGTATATCATATGGTCAAACTGTCACATACTCGGACACTAATGAATAAAACATTTTGAAATTAACAATAGATGGATGAATTAATATTAAAAATGTTGTATTAAATATGCTTAAAAATATAAACTGCATAATTGCAAATTGCGTCTTATTAAATTAACATACCCTAAGAAAACAGATAACAAAAAAGGATTTGTTTTCCCTCCATACAAAAAGTTGTTTAAATTGCCACTTCATTTCATCAACAAAATGTGCTAGGCGGCATACTAAATGTGCTAAACTGTCTATTTACAAAACATGGTCGGTCACCTTGCTCACTTGCATGCATAATTGACCAAAAATTTAGTCTTAACAGCTTTCTAACAAGTATGACATTGAACAGAAATATAATTAGCCAAAAGAAATGAGGTATTGCTAGAGAGCCATCATGTTCATAGAAAGGCAAGTATTTGCCTGAGGAAGAGTGAAACCAACGTGACAGCACATCGTTTTACAGCATTCGTATACTTTGCTTTATTTGAAAGGCCACCAGTCATAGCTTTCCATTGGCTATCTATTGTATCTCACTGACAATGGGGAAAAAATAAACCAGGGTTGGATGATTCACTAGGAGCCTTGCACTACACGCTGACTGCATTTAGCAGTCAAGGATACTTTCCTTTTCATTTCCAGCTTGAAAAGAGGTGACGGAACGAGTGGTCTCGGAGCAAAATCACATACGATTTTTTCCTTTTTTTTAAAACATAACACAAGGTTAAATAAATTGATAAAATCATACATCCATTTTCTATACAGCTTATCCCACTTCATAGCTGAAGTGTCCCCAAGGTGACTTCAGATAGATGACACCCCAAGACTGTTCTCCAGTCAATTAAAGGTTGCCTTGAGCGACAGGAGTACAAATTAAGTCATGCAAATGAACAATTACTCCAACAGCAACCTCCTAAAAACATATTAAAAGCTGAATAGTTGAAGCAAATAAACATCATCAGATATTTGACAATGACTTTTATTGTCTAATGCACGATGAGTTAATCTTAAATGGAATTCCTCGTCAGGTGTGACCAAGTAAACAATGAACGTTGCTCATGAGGAAAGCTTTTGATGAGTTGCCACGGTTAGCTGCAAGCGAGGCTTCCGGCGCGTAGTGACTGCCTGGCCTTGTGCATAATAACGTTGATGATTTGACTCTGATGCTGAATGCTTGCTGACCTTTGTTAGCGTTCTCATTCAGTACACACAAGCTTTACTCCACATCCGACTGGCTGAAACTACCTCGACGGGGGCACCTAAATGCGTCTGCTTCTATAACCCCCTAATGCGCTAAAGCCTTGGAAAAAAGAATTTTAAAAAGCATTGGCTAAAGCACTGAGCTCTTCTTAATGAACAGATATGAGTCAGTCCGCTAAGGAGGCGGGTACCATTGATATATCATTACGCTGGAACTTCTATCTATCTCCAATGAGTGCATTGTTATACTGAGAAATCACAAATAACCATTTTGTGATCCCGTCTATGAACTTTGATGCTAATCTTGACTAATGGAATGTAGGGCACGGCGTTTATTAGCACATTCCTCACGTTCTTTGTAGAGGTCACATGGTACATAGTCAATAGTACAGCAGGGATGTGATTATGGGGTTCCTCGCAAACATCGTTAGAATTCAAAGATGAGCACCGATTATGCTAATATTAGTAAAAAACCTTCTTGGGAATGGGAGCCACAGTAGGAGTGATTAGAGAGAAAACTGCCAAAAGCATCCCAAGAACCAGGACATCTGATAGCTAGAAGCTAACCTGCACTCAATTAGCTCACAGAGTGGCTAGAGCACAAGTCAGTCCCACTTTCTTCCCTATTTTGTTCTGCGTGGGATCTCGACCAATGAAAAAAAAAAAAAACAATTTGATTACATCTACCTTTAACCGTTCCTAAAGAACACCACGACCGTCAAATCCAATTAGGATTCGAAGGACGCAGGTAAAACAAAAAGTACCAACAGTCCAGATGGAGCCGTTCCACGTTTTCCTCTGTTTTGATTTCATCATTTCCTTTTCCAGTCAAAAATTGGACGGCGAGAAAAGAAATCTGGATGTTCTCTTTGACATTACTGAAGCGGCCCCTGCGGCGTCTCTGCAACAGGGTAGAAACGGGAGAAATGCCATGTTGTCATCAGAGGATGCTCCAGATTCTCGCTGAGGTCTCACAGAAGCCTTGAGCGACATCCAAGGCCCGCCTCCATTGTGACACATTTGGGTGATGGGTTGTACCTGAAGGGGGGCCGCTGGACTTTGCACTGCACCAGTCACTCGGGGACGCACTGTAACATCCACAGTCATTGGGGAAAGGGCGGCTGTCTCTCTGCATATACGTAAGATTGTAAGAGTGAAAGGCAAAGGGGGGAGCGCCGGCTTTTCTCATTCCTCTTCGGGGACAGTGGCCGGATAGTTGTTTATATCTGTCTGCTATAATCAGGAGTTGTGTCAGCGTTATCTGCCTTGAAGCAACTTGATCGCTGAGGTTTTCATGCGAAGAAATGAGGCATGCCGTCGCCTGGCTTAATGAGGTTGTTCCAAAGTACGGCTAGCATAAACAACATCGGCGATGCCGAGCCAAAAGCGTCATATTCTTCATCTTCTTGGGCGGCTTTACTTACTTTATTGCACGTCTGGGAAGGACGACAAGTGGCCTTCAAACTGCTGCACGGCACTAAAACAACAAGCCTCGCATGAAATAGCACGACAAGCACTTCTGGTGGGGAAGGCCAGCTACTTTTTACTGAAGGCTTAATGTATCTTATAGCGGTGCACCATTTTGTTTTGTACAACACACGCTGGTTTGGGGATACAAGACAAGTAGGGACAGAACCTGAAGGCTGCAGAAAGACACAATGTCGACATTTAATTTGTCGAGAAATAATCGTGACCTCCAAAAGACAAAATGCGAGTCACCCGCTTCTTGTAATGAAATGCATGTCAAAAAATTGGAAGTCCTCCATTGTTGTACTTGGTTTATTGTCACCTTCCTTGACATCACTGAACTTTCTCACTTTCTCACTCTGCTATGATACAGAAAGGAAGGTTTACCATTCTGAAAAGTTGTGTGCCAAACAATGCCGCTTTTCCACTATCAGTTTGGATTGGGTCCGGACGACTTTGTTTTGTTTTTCTCAGCGCAGAAACAAAGAAAGAGGCAAATGGTTCCATCTGTCAGACCAAAACGACAAAGAGGGTCTCCTGCATTTATGTCTTGGCCGATACAATTCTATTTCAGAGGCAGCAGGTGAGAAGACCGCTGCAGTAAAGTGGAGACAGTATCGGAGGAAAAAAAAACGTTTTAGAGCGTTAGAAGGCTACAGTCAACTGTTATGATCCGTTCGACTAGCAGTTTGTCATCCAAACCAGACAGAATACAAGCTGAAGGACAAGAAGGAAGGATATGCGACATGGAAAAAAACAAAAACAAAACATGACCAACTAAAAATCAGAGCATGTTGCTGCAAATTTCATTGGCCCTAGTTTGTTTTTGTTCCTTGCAATGAACAGTTCAGTGTATCAGTCATATAATTAGTCTTTGGTGTAAGGTGTAATTTGGCCGTTAACCTGCTGAAGTGCTGCCCTCTTTTGAATGGGGTCGTACGGCGTACGAGAACATGTTGGCAAAAGAAAGACACATTTTCATGCTACTCTCTTTTTTTTTTTTTTTTTTTTTTTAACGGCAAGGGTGTTTAAGTGCAGCAAAGCGGTTGCATGGCTGTGTCATTTCCATCTGTGCTCTGATCTCGCGTGCCCTTCCTGCTACGCTCTCTCTCCCTCTCGCTCGGGCTTCTCCTCCATGTGACTGTTCTGCCACTAAAAGACAGGAACTATTCTTGTCAGCCAGCCAGACAAACCAACAGCTTTTCCGTAGCTGGCCAGCAAGTGCTCTCACGGGCTCTCATCACCAGAATATTTGAGAAAAAAAAAAGAAGAAAAAGCAATGAGGTGCTGGTGGGGTAGGGGCTTACATCAAGTGATTTGACATAAAACCTGCGTCCCTAACAGTCACTTTAGACAAGGGAGCTGAGGTGACCTTCTCAGATTTCATCCTCAGATGCTTTTTTTTTTTCCCCCTCCCATCCACTCTGTCGCACGCTCTCTCTTTCCCAGAACATGTGAGTAATTAGAGCACTTCCCGTATACACCACAGCCATTTTTTTTGCCTTTCTGCCACTGTGCATAAATGTGTGCAGGAAGTGCTTCATTAAAACGTTGCTGTCATCACTCTTGAGTGTCTGTATAAAATGCTCAGGAGAGTAGGAGGGAGGGATTGTGGACATCGCGCATATGTACAGTACGATACATCAGGGATGCAGAACCATTTTAATCCTGTTATAGGCATCTTGGAGGCATAGTAAATTACGGGGGGGAAATAATTAGCAAATATCCATCTATTATCTCGTCCTCATTAGAGTTGTGGGTGAGGTGGAGCGAGAGGCAGCGTACACTTTGGACTGGTTAATCGCATGCAGGGCCAAATAGTCAAACATTTACACTCATATTTATTTACAATGGACAATATAAGATGTTCGACTGAGAAACCATAACAGAGTAATTTGAAGCCCTAATCTCAGGACAGAGACATACATGCAAATTAAGCACGAGATCAAAATGCTGCTTTGATTTTCCAAAAAGTGGTACACTGTATATTATGAGCATTCACAGGTTTCTCAGGTTTCAATTGCAGAATTGCATGGGCCAATAGCGTTTCGCTCACTTGACTTCCGCTGGCAGCGCGAGTTCAATTACCACTCAGAAGAGTGTGATTCTAGGTGCGAATGGTTATGTGCCCCGTTTTTCAAAGGCACCAGAACCAGCCAAGGCTGTATTCTAGTTGCCATTTGACGCAATTTAAGATGGAATAAACTCTGGTTACCTGCATCCTTAAACAGGATCAGCAGTACATAAAATAGATTGATGGATGCGGGCCAGATCAAATGCTCTCAAGGACCATGTACGGCCCACCGGCCGTAGGCTTACCACCTATGTAACTGGAGCCTAAGTGTGCAAAATGCCTTATGTCTCACACGAGTAGGATAAAGGGTTTATAAAGCTAAATGGCAATAATTCTTAAGGATCAGTGCACAACACGTCTGCTGATTTGCATAAATTATAATTCCTGTGACCCGCCTGTGGGGCGACACCTCAGCTCGGTGTCATTTGCACCTGAAGGCAGCCACTACCTTGCGTTACATTGTGCTTTCATTTTATTTTCTTCCCATTTTATAATAACCTCCAAAATGATCGTTTAGGAGTTAAAACATCAAAAGTTGCAATAAATTTCATGTATCATTTCTGCCTTCAAAAGCAAGATAAACCGCGTCCATCGTCAAAAACTGATGCAAAATGTGCGTCTTGATTGAAAAGCAAGAGAGAATTTAAAACAAATAGCAGAATAAAGCAATAAACCCGTCCAAAGTTCAGCAAAAAAGAACCGGAGCTGCTAAAAGACCGGCTCGCTCCTGCACACACCGCCCATCGCGAAGCAATTTGTACCCGCCACCTTTCCCTACCTCGCTCGCACTACGCTCGAAGCTTACCGTCGAAGACCTTGAAACGACGACGGCCAAGACATGCGCGATTTCTTCAGTCCGGGTCGGTGTCCCGTGTCCACGGCATACGTCCGGTCCATGTTGAGTGGTTTGAGGTACCGCTCGGTGTCGGAGAAGCCTCGCTGTCTGACGCGCTGGTGGCTCTTGCGCACAAGGAGAGCGTGGTGGAGCGGCGAGAGCGCAGCCTGGTTCTGCTGCCTCCACAGATGTTTGGGAGCCTTTGCACTCACGCCGGCGGCTCCGACGCCGCTGCCGGCCACCGAGGGCTGCGTCCCCACTTTGCCTTGCTCCATTTCACTCCTGTTTTTTTTTTTTTTTTTTTTTTTTTTTAACAATACTCAAGGTGCTTTCTAATGCAAATGTCTGGCCGAAGCATTAGTGTAGGTAAACTTTAAGGCTTGTTAAACTCAACTCCATGAATTATCTTTCCACTGACCTACAATACATCCATGTGGTTTTGAAGAGGTCCAAAGTTACATTTTTGCCCAAAGTAATGTCTACATTCATGCCCACTCCAGCAAAAGGTATCACATGCTCACTTGAAGACCAATTCTGCATGTGCACAACTTTTAATGTGCAAAGAAAAGGAAGAACTTTAAGTCAAAAAGCACGACTCCATTCCCTCCTCGAATGCTCCTGTGCAGGATCCACATCCGGCGGCAAATATAGGAACGCAGGCAGGAGCGTACATAAAACATGAGAGACCCACCCAAAGCACCTCCCCTGCCATCCTGCGAGCGTGAGGAGGCAAAGGGTGGCCCAACTTGGCCCGATCATTTAACCACACTCACAGCTGGAAAACAGCCCAGAGCTCCAAATGAATAATGATACTAAAATGAAAATAAAATAAAATAAAATAAAAACAACATCTTACAACTGTGCAGAGCAGACTTCAAATGGGAGGGAAATGAGCACATTAGGTCATTCACAGATATAAATACAATACAAAGAATAAGAAAGAAATTTAAAAAAAAATAAAAATGTATTTTGGAACACAGTAAAGTTTGTCAACATCAAAATATGGCACAACATTAACATCGCCAATGAGCTGCAGTGATTTCAGAATTGCTTCTGACAACAAAATCTGACCTCAATTTTGTAAAAACATATTTGAATTCTCTCAAATGCAATGAAACCAAGGTTGAATATTCTCTACCATAATTCCGAAAGAACACCAATTTTCAGTCCGCAGTAGAAAAAAATGGCAGGAATACCCCACTATCAAATCTGAACTTCATTTGGGGTTAAGAGGATATTCAGAGGCACTTTAAATGGTGTGCTGGGTGAGTCCCATTGAACACAGACTTGAATGTGATTAAAAATACAATAAGCAGAGCTCAAACCTCTGCCAAGACTTGAGAATCCTAAATAAATAATTGCTTGATAGTGATTAAGAAGTTCCAAGCGATATTTTTGCAATTCAGAGCTGACGATTGTGATAAAGAGCATCACAAAGTGGGAGCCAGCTGCCACACATCTGCCGGATCACGGCCCTACTTGGCCCCAATGTGGACGGTCTGACACAACAAAAATTAAATGCATATAAATGAATGTATAAATACTTGACGTATCTCAAACTGCACCTTCATCCAGAAGGGCAACTCAACGGAATTATTTATTCTTGGGGTCTCCCCTCTTAAACGCTTCATGGAAATGAGGTCATTACCTCAGCAATCCATAATGACCACTGCACAATTAGGAATGGGTGTCAATGGCCTCATCCATCTCAGGTGGCTTCGACCCTAGAACAGAACCAGCCTGTTCATCCCCAAACGTACACATTGATGACAATTAGCAAGCAAGCACGCTGCTTAACCGCCACGCAGACTAATTACCGTCCAGAGTGTTCGAAACAATCCTCACGTTTGCGGCGTCACATAAACATGTGTTGATTTGAGTTTCCGTGCTCTTTGAAGCTTCCCTGGAATGTTGTTTGAAAACTATTTGCAAATTTACAAATGCCCCAACACACCGTTTCATCAACGTCACGTTGTTTAGCAAAAACAGCTACTTCGCTGGTAAACACTCGCATCTACTCCCACAATCTTGCGTTTGAATTTTGCCGTACTGATTACCAGTAATAAAAACATACAGTAGCACTCTTGACTCCATCTTTTGTGTTACTCGCACACACCGAATTATTAAAATGCATCTTGCGTTGCCTTATATGCCCAAAAGTCAAAGTTGAGAGTATTAAAGCGTGGTACCTTTGTATAGATCTCCAGACTGCGTATTGAATTATAAATGAATTATGCCTGAAGCAAGGCAAAGATGCATAGCCTGTATTAACATTCTTTCCATAACCCGTTCCCTCACTTACAAATTCTGGATTTGTGCATTTGATTTCAAATATGTGAGAGCACTTGAGCGCTGTCACACTAACTGGACTGATTAGGGCTGATCTAGAAATGCGTACGTGGCTTTTAACCCCCACAGTGGATTAGCCCAACAGGTTAATAAATAGTATGTATTAAAAGAGTTGTTCAGCAAAGCGAGCAATTTCCAATAACAAAACATTTTGTTATTATTAAAGTTATTTATCAATAAAAACACAAAGGAAATTTTGCTTCTGGACTGAATTTAAAATACACACATTTGTTATCTTCAGCAACTTGTCTTTGTCTTTATTTGGCTCATATACTGGAGTGGTCGCACACATTCGTGCCAGACTTTTGCCTTCTATGTTGCCTTTTAAGTTATTCATTGATGGCGACCGTGATAAACTGTGTTGCTACCAATTTGAAACATCTAAACATCTTCTAGTCTGGTTGCGGTTGATACTAAAGTTGCACAAAAGTTCAGCTGTTTATGATGTCACCCAAGAACTCAGAAAATCTCACTGGACTTCATTTTAGCAAGCATGTAAGGGTTACTTACATAAACCAAATGAAAATAATGACATTAAACTAAGCGTAACAATGATGCATCTTTACTCCAGTGATCCATTCATCAGCATTCCACGACAAAAACCCAAGCGTAGCTTTTCTTACTGGGGACTTTTCTGAATTTCATTTCCACCAGAACCCTTACTGCACCACTTCATTAGAATAAAAAAATGAGTCCTGGTGAGGCCTGTTATTAGTATGACAAGTATCAAACAAGCAAATTGTCGTAAAATTGGATGTTTCACCTCCGAGAAGTGGAGAAAACAAGGCAGTGTTAGATAATCAATTCGTCCCGTTCTGTTCTCAACTAGCCTCAAAGAGTCACCCAATCATTTTCCAATTTATTGAAAATGATAGACACACACATACACACTTGACACTTTAGTGTAAAAATAAGCACACACAGCCAACATTGGGCTGTCTCTTCATCCTACGTCATTTCCCCGCTGGCTGATGGCAGAATGATTCAGTCTAAGCTACAAGTCGGAGCTTTTTGGGTTGGTGATGCATGGTAAACAAAGCCAAAGAAATGTCAGCAAGGCAGACAAAAGCGTCTTATAAAGGAACACTAAATCATTTGTGTCAACTGTTACAAAGTTGCCTGATCATGCAATCCACACAGTAGACTGTAATTTCCGACATCTTTTTTTTCTATTGATCACTTTTTTTTTTTTTTTTTTGCCTTTGAATTCCATTAGCGGGGCTTTATTATCCCGTCTCGATAATGAAAGCCCCCATAGCAAGCCTTATTAGTAGGCGTCCGCCGGTGTCCTTGTTGTTTACCCACTCACTGCAGGTAGCAGCATTCTTGGCAAGCACAAAAACAACATGAGGAGGATGAGGCAGGTTTTTCATTCCTTATTTGGAACAGAACTTTGAGAGACGTGTGTATGTTGATAACATGACAGATGCGCACTTGTCTGTAGCGACTGTAGAATCAACCATCCGAGTCAGAGAAGACCTTCGACTATCTATCTTGGTAAACAGAGCAATTGCGCCCGAGCGTAAAGATTTGATTTTGTGTCGATGCACGCCTCATTCATATTTACGCTATGCCGTACACCAGGTAGGGCAACAATCTAGAGCCCTTGTTTCTCCTTGACGGACTTCCACTGACAGATGAATTTGACCATGGAATGAACTACTGCCACTATTTCAGCTTGCTACGTGATTGAAACGCCGTCTTTGGCTGTCGAATGCGGGAAGAAGGATTTGTTTTTCTCTCAAGAATCACATATGGCAAACACACACCGGTACAGTCTCTTATCCGGAGTGGGTGACATTTTTCCCACCTTTATCACAAGGTTGTTTTCTTCAAGTGGAGACAGACTAATAAGCTCTCTGTAAAGGATTGCTTGAGATTTATTTTTACATTGTCATTATTTTTAATGTTGTCGGGGTCAGTGGATGGATGGATGGACGGACACGTTTTGTCGTATGAGAAAAGGCCAGCAAATCCGCAGTGTTCTATTCTGCACTGCCCAATATGAAAAGATGTGTTGCTTTACATTCCATTTGGCAAAAGGCTGTTATTAGCTGGATGGAGGCATGTTTCAGAAAAGTGACACATTCATCTATTAAGCGTGATGACTCACAGCAGCTGGCAGTTAGTCATTTTAAAGAAAATTGCAAGTTATGAGGCAATTACATATGCAGGATGAATGACCAAAGCATACGCCAGAATAAATTCAGAACCTCAGTCTGAAGGGACTCGAATGAACATCTTAATCCTCATTATCATTTGAAAATGGATTAAAGTGATTAAAGACCTTAACCATTTTTTTAAATCACATTAGTTTGACAACATTTCTGCATCAAAATGTACCCTCAAAGGTTCTTGCTAAATATAAATGTAAAAGCCTCCATGTGCTCCTACCTGCTCGTGTCAGCGGAAGTGATGGCAATGAGAGGCGGCGTACGAAGTGGGAGACTGTTGGGTCGGGGAGGAACGGTGACCGGATCGGCTTCCGCTTTGCGCTCAAAGTACGCCTGCTCGGCCTGTCTGAAGGCCAGAGGTGGCAGTTGCACCGTGCGGCAAGACAGCCGCCGCACCAGGAAGGGTTCCATGCAGGTGACAGGACCCAGTTCTGGGGAGTCCGTCGAATCGTCAGACACCTGAGGAACCAGGGAAGAACATTTTGGAGTAACCACATTGTGAGGGCAAAAAAAATGGTAAATTCTAAAAGACCACACGGCGAGAATGAGCCAGATCAAATTGACAATTAATCCAACAATCGTTCCCTCTGCAACTTGCTAATGATAACTGTCAACTTGCATCACAGAAATATCCAGAACCATTTAAAATTATCCACATCAAAGTACATTTAACGTTTGTTGACATACAAGCACGAGCACATGTCAAAGTTGTGCCAGAATATAATCTAGGAGGTCATTTCTTCCGCCACTTGTTCATGAGAACTGTCAACGCACATCACAGAAATATGCAGAACGGCTTGAAATAATCCACAACATCAAAGTTGATGGTGCGCAATGCACTCCTGACTAATTATGCGGATGCCGATGTATTGTGAGGTCATCGCTCATGTGGCTACCGAGGAGTTGCAAAGTTTTCACCATCTCCACCTGAGTCCCACTGATGGCAAACGGTGCAAGATGCATTTTGCCTTGGGTCAATAATCATCTCTTTCTTCTTTACAGCATTGGAGGAGAGATTATTTTGATTGCACCAGAACACCAGCTGAGCTATCTCATTCCTGTAGGCTGTCTCTTCTCCACCGGTGATCAAGCAAGTCGTGCCGTGAGCAAACTTGATGATAATGATGTCATAAATTCATTTAATGTCATACTAATACAAAAGTTGGATTACCGCTGTTTTGTTTAAGACATCCATGCCATTTATGCATTGTGACTGGGATGGTGAATGAGCTAAGTAAGAGAAAGAATTGCAGAAATGCATCTCAAGATGACAAAAAGAGTTTCTGCTCAGAGGGAGACAGTTCTGTGCAAAAAGACAAAAGATTATAGATTCAAGGCTGCATTTAAATTTTTGAAATAAACAGCCTTCTCTCCTCTCCACATGGAAAACAGACAAATGTTAATTATTGAACTCCGTTTTATACATGCAAATTAAAAAAAGTACGCAAGTATTCTTTTGCCAATGGTTTAAATCAAGTCAAGACACCAAATCCGAACTAACTAAGAAAAAAATATAAATAAATAAAAACTATTGAAACCACAAAATGGCTCAACTCATAAAGGCTTAATGTCAGACCCTGCCACCATCTTTGTTTTTGCCCAAGGCGGCTATATAGTCTCTGCTGGAGTGGATCTGAACAGCAGAATATAATGTATTTTTCCTTCACCATTTGGAATTCATTTCTATGAATGGAATTGTCTTAACCGAGCCATCCTGAAAAGAAAAAAAAAAAACACGTCAACCAGAGAAACAAATGTTTCACTCCCCTAAAGGAGCAAAACCCATGACCCGCAACATGACTCAGTTATGCAAAGCTTCTGCTGCTATTTTTAATATCCATACGCTTGTGTGGCTTTCAGTCACACCAAGGTGGATTGCATTTATTGCAAATGATAGCGTGATTTCCTCTGAGGTTACACCTTAGACACGAAGGTAACTCGGTAGGAGCACATTAAAGTGACTGATGCAGCATAAAGTGAACAGATTATTTAAATGATCGCCATACCGTAAAAGCTGCCGCGATGCTGAGCAACTCGGAGACTCTCTCCATTATAGTCAAAACAAATGACTCATTTCTTTCAGGCTGTGATGGACTGAACTCCAGAATGAGTTGCTTTCTTTCTTCCAATCCTTATTGAACACAATAAACCCAAGGCTCAGATGGCTGGAAATGGACAAGAGGAATTTAATGTCTTCTATTGTTTGTTTTGTTTGGGTTTCCTTTGGTGAAGTGTCCTTAGGGAAGGTAGAAAGGTAATCAGTTATTTGCCTATTGAGCGCTCGCAGGAGTATCCTTGATTCAGGGCACACTTGAATACACAGGTACAAATGCAGAGGCTGGAACAGCACAATAAATTGAGGGAGATATGGTGCCCATTTATCTTGCAGCAAACCGCCCAGAGTTGTCATTTGTTGTGCATGAATAAGAAAACTTGCCCCGTGAAGTGAGGCTCAGACGTCAGCACGGATATCCCGTGCGGCTCTTTTCCAGGTGATAGTTCCACACCATTTATACAAGCAGCGCCGCCCCCCTCACTAAAAATAGACACATTAAAAACCACGGATTGAGATAGACCATTTAAACAACCTGCTTTACTACAAAAAGGTCAAGGTTGGATTAGCCTGACAGTTTATTTGCTGTTTCATACCTTATCTTCTACAGGGTCCAGTAAGTACCGCAAATCACTCTTCTGTTGGAGCGAGAATATTTGACTAAGCAATTATACAAATATTGTGAGATGGCAATCTGTTTCACTAAGAAGCCACAGAAAATTAAAACAATCCACCCCGTTATGCTTGAGACTGACAGAATAGCATTTGCTTAAAACGCTAATTTGTGTTCCTTGAGGAAGTACCGCTTTAATTGTCACTGAAGCAAAGACTACAAGCTTGTAAACAACGCCTGAAGAGATTAGCGTCGAAGCCGAATTAGCGGCATTACTAAGAACTCAGACACCTCTTCTCAAATATTATATGAATTAGGTTTTTCCTCTGGCTCGCGTTGGAATCAGGGGCGGGTTGAGACTTCAGTTGACAGGCGGTAGAAGGAATGATTGGCGTATCTGGAGCAGTTATGTGTCGACCTGGTGAATTTCTGTCAGGAAAGTGCAATCCTTGAGCCCCCAATGTGTCTTAACAACAACATTAAATTGACAGGGGGGTAACCCCCTGCCAGCGGACCTCCGCATCTCATTGCGCCACATCATCCACGTGCACAGCATCAGTCCATCCGTTTTGTATACTGAACATCCTGTCAAGGGTTGCAGTGAGATGTAGATTATCATCCATCTCCGACCCCATCTCATGTACTTCATTTTACCTTTAATTATTATCAAAAAACCTACAGGGTATTTTGTTGCAGAAAGCATTGACCATCAATCATGAATGGATTATTTGACGCTGGTGTTTACAACTTTTCAACATAAACAAGGTATTCTGACAACATAGCAGCCGAAGCAAACATCGTGGCTTTGGTCATGGACGAAAGTCGGGAGTGAAATGAGGCTGAATTCAAAACTTGCTAGTTCCAACTTCGTTTATAGGACTGTTTTTAACATTAGCATTCACAGATCAGTAAAAACTCAAATGCAGTCTCCGTAATTAGTTTTGAAAGCCAACAACAGTTTGAAACGCGCTCTATACCGACAGCTCAACAACATAAATTGAACAGCAACCGTCAATTTGACAACACTGCAGGCAGTGATTTGAAGATTACGTAAACAAACCATACAGAAGTTGCATATTAAAAAGCTAAGAAAAGCACTGGTAGGCTCATCACAGGATTAGTAAAGGTTCCGGATTTTCATTGACTGCATGCATGGCCTGGTCCGGCGTAATCAAATGAGTCTGCGGATTAGTGTGGAGCTCTGTAGCGTGAACATCAACACACTGTACATCTTTATCGGTCCAGGTAACGCCTCACCGAGCACTAACTCGCATGCCCGCGTGCATCCATCAAAGTGTCAATCGTCATTGTAGAAGCCATTGAGCTGCCATTTCCACATAATTAGGTGCATTACACTCAGCGCCACAGACTGCGACTTGTCGTTGTGGGGTACAAAGGGGCAGATTTGATTAACCTCACTATTTAAGCAGATCCAAGGTAAAATGATTAATCTCATCGTCCAATGAGGTAAACGAATAACCATTAACACCGTAATGTGACGAGATGCTGCAATCATATTGTTTGTATGAGTTTAACCTTTGCAGTCTTTGGGTCTGACTCGCTTGTGCAAGGCTTCAGTGGCTGATTTATTGAGATCTGAAATAACAAGCGCAAATTAGCACACGAGCGCTAAGAGACTATTGGTAATCAATTTGTATAGACTCCTCCCACAACGTTCCCCGATTTACAAAATAAAATGTGCAACCCTTGTTGAGGCTAGTTTGTAGTGTCGGTGAGATTCCACACATCTGTTTGCCGACATGGAATCAAGTTTGCTGTTTTTGCTCATGCAAACCTTTCGCCACCAAATGTCTGAAGAGACACTTTATGATAAGTGGGATCAGTTTAAGGTTAATGAGCCGACAGTGACTCTTCTGGATTTGATGTGCCATTCAGTCGGCGTTGAAATCATCTTATTTGAAATGTGGAAGGTCAAACTTGCTACTCCACTTACCATCTTCTGCCTTTGAGTTAACAACTTGACTCTTTAAAAAATATGATTTCATATGTAGCTGGGGAAAAAACGGAGGCTTCTTTTATTTATTTATTTTTTGAGATTAATGGCAGTAATCACGTTATGCCTCTGTTGTTTTAAATGAGCTGTGCTCAGCAGTGTTAGCGTCCCCAGTGCTCGATGCTGCTGATGTTAGGAGGTGGCAGAAGTATTTGAGTATCCAGTTCAACTTCAAGACCACACAAAAATTCAATCGCACTCACACAAAAAAATAAAATGACAAAAAGATATAGCATGACACACGTGTGGAGTTAATTTTTGAGATGAGAGCTTCGGTTCGACTGCTCACAATTGTGGCACCTTCTCTCGGCCGCTTCCGTTTTCCACAGGGGACTTGTTCTTGTTAATATCTTATTACGTTTTTGTTGATGCAAGCAGATCCCGGCCTTGACTGAAGCCCGCAGTTAAATTTGTCAACAATAGAACCGGGGGGAGCAAGTAAAACAGGAAAAAAAAATTGTTACAAGCAATGAGAAATTTTGGAGCCACTTCAGAGGTGAGATGGCGACCCGTGATAGTTCATTGGATAAAACCGGTGATATTAAAAAACACAGTGGTCAGAGAAAGTCGAGTCAGCGGATACATTCACGAAAAGCCCATGTTAACATTAATAAATTATTGTGGATTATTGATTTAGTGAGGAAGAAATACAAAGAATATAATGTAAAAGAAGCTATTGCTTGGGGGCCCTTATTTGACGCTGAAGGTGTAGCAACATCTCACGCCTGCAGCCTTGACAGTTAAAGCCTGCCTCCCGCCTCAAAAACAAGTCCAGAATCATTTGCTGGTTTCGCAGGACCCGTGTTTGGGGTTTTGGCGGCTGCGGGAGAGCAAAATAAATCAATGCAAGCAAGCTCCTGTTCCCTCTTTGCACAACTCTGGGAAGCTGAACAGAAACTCCAAAAGAAATCTGGTTTTTACTTTTTGATTGCATGGGCCTTAAAAATACGCATTCACAATATATACTTGATTTGAAGCTGTGGTGCAGAATCGAAATGACAAAGATTTTATATCAATGCGGCGCACGCTATAGATTTTTCTCTCAGTTCCCTATTCAACATCTGGCACAATTTCCCAATTCCAATCAGCAGTATCATGGGAGCAATTAATGGTTTTCCAGATACATTTTGTTTCATACATAATTTACGAATTAATTCAGATCAATTAGATGGCTTCGTTAGCAAAGACGAAGTCATTTCTTCAGTTTTTTTTTTTTCTCATTATTTCTGTTGTCCTGAGTGCTCAGTGCAAATGTGGTCTGTGTGGGGTTTCTACTTTTGCACACGATTATGGTGTACTTAGCATGGTGGGACAATTGTTTCCGATTGTGGCATGTGCGGGCGGGACAAATGCTTCTTCTAAAAACAGGCACTGTTATGAAAAAATATCAAAACATTGAACCCACAAATGAGCATAAAAAGAACATTTTGTAGTTTAATTATCTCTAATTTTGACAATACCTGAAAACTCTCTAGGTTTAATTATTGAGAAAATACACTCTGCAAAGTAGATGACATTTTGAACAGTTTATACATGGCACAAAAAATTCAAGAGTAAGATAAATAGGGAAATGCGTGTTGTGTTACAATGCACATAAGCACATGTGAAGCTGCATAGAATTATTAGATAATTATATTATTATAGTAACATTGGATATCAAAATTTGCACATTGCAAGGTTTCACTCCTATTGAATTTAGTGCGTTATGTAATCCGCTGCAACATTATGCGCATCTTGAACATTGTGCTTTGCTGTTTATCCCATCAGCACCATCTGCCCCAAGTGTTGCAATCTTTCTTGAATTTAGTAAGGCCTGATTTCCTCTTTAGGTTTCAGGCTGCAAGCTCCCCGAAGGCGCAGCAATAAATATGAGAGTTCGCCATCATCACCAGGGAGCCACAAGGTATCCCGCGAATAGTATCCCCCAAAAAAGCGCAACTTTTCATCAGCAGTGCCATCATCCATCTCCACGCTATGACTTCCGCAATCAACTCTATCGGAGAGTGAATCTGTAATGACTGTTGAGCAGAGGTGAGGCGAGGGAAAGAAGTTAAAAAGGGGAAGGGCGGAGGAGATGAAGAAGAAAGATTACGATTGGAGAAGTTCTCAATCACAAGCTTACAACGGAGGAAAAAAAAAAAGCTCTTTAACGTTTCCATTTTTCTGCCAGCAGTCTCGCTTGCGGAACAATGTTCTTGAAACACACTTGCAAGTGAGCTTTTGTCTACAGTTTATTGGTAGCTGGGTGAAGAGGTGAAGGCTGATGATTCTCGTAAAGAGCGATATGAATGTTCCTCGTGATTTGGTCATTTTCAATACACGGTGGCGGAAAATAACCACATACACATTTCATACGGTAGATTTTAAAAGCATATTTTTATTTCCTAAATTTGAAGAACTTACGACTTTGTCAAAATATTGTTTTTTTTCAAGCTGCAGATTCAGAGGAGCCTGATGTTGTGGCCCACCAGAATAATTTGCAGCAAATAAAAAAAATATGAAGCTATGATGTATTTTTTTTAAATTGTTACCAGGAGGTTTTTTTTACCTATTTTTTCTGATGGAGTTGAATTGGTATGCTTTTACTGGAGTATTTTTCTCTTAGTATGCTTTGACTTCGAGACAGACTGTGAGTACTTGTGCTTCCTACGCGCACACGCACACTCACACTCACACACACACACACACACGCACATATGGGCTTATCACTAGAGTAATAGGAGAGGTTTATCTGCTGCACCCTGGAATTTACAGCCATGTGTGTATTTTTATTTATTTTTTTCCCAACAGCTTGATCTGCTGTCACACCTGGCTCAGAATCCCGGAGGGAGTAAAAATTAACTCATCTATCTGCGTTTAGAGGTCACATTTTTCGCAACACATTGTAAGGTGGGGAAGGTGATTAGTGGCAGTGTTTGAAATTCTTCTCTAAAAGTCAGTCGTCCAATTTGATTTTATTACTGTTTATTTTGTCGACAATTAGATGCCATTTTGCCAACAGAGGCTGTGCCATTATTAGTCATCCGCAGAGGAATGCATCCATCTCCCCCACTTAGGAGAAATAAACGCCTCTCTTTTCCCACTTAGGGTAATAAATGACTTTTTAAAAATCAGGGGAAAAAAAGTTCATATATTGCATTGCTCGCACACAGATAATAGTCGACTGAGACGTTAATTAAACCGGGAATTCTTACCGTATGTTGAAAACAAGTGCAGTATTGAAGTTGATCTGATTATTTATGATGTTTACGTGATCGAAAATATGTGCGTTTCAGGCTAGCGTTTTCCGACAACAATTAGCACATGCTTACACGTGCACCTAAATGTTCGTGATGTTTTCATGCATTATGCAACCGTAATGGAACGCTTGCACCTGTTTCTTGGGCCATTATTCGTATGTCATTAATTTGGTACTTAAACTTTTTTCAGGGACTCACATGGATTTGGAGGATTAGCCCGGTTGATGATGTAGAACAAACACCTCGACAACGCATAGTGGAAGGAATACAAAGAAATGGCGAATAATTCGCTCAAAGTGGAAGCAAGAGTGGCACATGGAAACCCATTTTGCAAGTTGCCCATCCATTTCCCGCAGCTTATCTAGTTCAGGGTGAAAGGTGAGCTGGAGCTTTTTTCCTGAGATGGTGGGGGCAAGGTAGGGTAACGAATGCAGCACAGTTTCTGTAATTTTGTACCAAAAGTCAATGTCAAAGAATAGAACGAAAGAAAAAACATCCCACTTGCAGTTTATTCCATCTTCGCACCGAAAGGCATTGATTTTATATTTGCTTTGTAATGGGAAGGAAATTCACTGTGTCAGCCATGACTTGAAAGCGACTAAACTTTGACATCGACGGGAAGGTGGCGTCATCCCACCGTGAAATCTCCATAACGACCTTCCTGAGAAGAGTTCGCACATCACTCTTCATACATCGGGCCTACATTCTCGCTGAGTGTGCTGCCAAACACCTGCGAGATTAATCACACTTTAAATGCGTTCAACAGGCTGTGAAATGAGAACGTTTGTGCGGCTGCTGATGTTTTTTTTTAGACCGGGCTTAAACAATAAAGAAATAAATAAATAGCGGGCTCGCTTACCTCTCCAACATCAGGCCGAGCGAGCAGACAAACAGACAGACACAAGTATTTTCGGGAACAGATAGCTAAAACAAATGAGTTTTGGCAGGCTTAAGGCAAAGGACACATATAAATGAAGCTGGCTAGTAATTTATTTAATTGTTTCAAATAAGCAGTGGATTGCTCTCCACCTCTATGAATAAATAAAGCAGGTAGATAAGCAGTGGCTCAAAACCAAATCAATAGTCCTGGCCAATCATTGATAGCGAGGACCCTGATAGCTCTGTTACTTCTACTCGGGGCAAAATGTTTTGGTGAATTGCCGTATTTCCTCAAATAACATCCTCCTATTTTCACTCCATTGTTCCATATCATGAGAACATAAAGATGACGGTCTAGGTGTCGAACTCAAGGCCCAGGGGCTAGATACGGCCCGTTACATTATTTTATGTGGCCCGCGAAGACAAACTGTGCATCGACTTGTGTCGATATTAAAATTGCAAATTGTCTGCACCTTTAAAAACGATGGATATTGCTAGAAATTTTTATTCAACAGTTTTTACTAAGCTCTGATTTCGACGCTAGTTCTTCATCGGTTTGTTGTGTAGCCTATAATATAAGGCGTTGACAGTCATAACGGCCCTCCGAAGGAAACGCAATGCGGCCCGCGACAAAAATGAGGTTGACACGCCTGGTCTAGATGGATGTTCTCATGACATGGCTGTAATCGGCACTATAATCATTGAGATTTTGTCGATTGTGTTGAAGGAACTGTTGAAATGTCTTGGAGCAATTGCAGTCTAATGAACATGACTTCAGCTACGGGGAGTTGAGCTACTGCCACGGAAACCTCCACAAATGGCCTAAGGCAGCAATATTGGGATTCATAAAACATGGCATGGGAATAGAAGTTCTGAACTTTCAAAGAAGGATTGTCCCATAACAAATAACAATTTGGAAGAGGGCCTTAGGGGAACAAAGAACTTTTTTCTTGACAACAATTATTAATGCTGCTGCTGCTAGCCACCAGCTGGCTTTTAAGGTAACGGGTTTATGGGGCTCCGCCTTTTGACCGGCTCGTGGCTGGTGGTCTCATCCAGCGTCACTTCCTCTTCTTGGGAGTTTCAATAAGGACACGGACCTGATGTGTTAATTATGACATAGGCATATTGAGTGCCATTATAGCTATGGCCCAAAAATAAATAAATAAATAAATAAATAAATAAATAAATAAATAAATAATAATAATTATACATTCCTACACTGCATCTACTTGAATCAGTAGTAGCTCGTAAAAATACACTTGATAACATTCCCAATTTTCCATGTTGTTTAAAAATTAATAGTCAATTTATGGAATAAATTTCAAGCTGAGGCATAAGCATTAGAAGAAATGTCCTGCACTGATTGATTGAGCAACTAGAGCTCAAAGTATTACTTCAAAAATAATACTCGCAGTTTTCTGAAAAAAAAAAAAAAATGCATGTTTTTTTTCGACATAAGTCCTCAGCATACCTTATTTTGGGCTCAAAGCGAACAAAATAAATATACTGACTGGGCTCCTTAAGGTCATTTCTACTCACAAGGACTCTTCACACTGTTGTTGTTACTCAGTACAACGAGATGTGTCCTGTAGAGACGCTGTAATGAATCACTTTTCACTCCTCCATTGTTCCATATCATGACTGTTTGTTTCCGGCAGCTGTTACTCTTCCATCTCTCTTATGATGTCGTCCTGCACCGATGCTGCCCAGCTCTGCTCATTTAATATCTTGTCACCCACTTCTCCTTCCATCTGCTTCCCAGCCATCACTTGCATGTACACTCCATGTGTTATTTTTTAATTGCATTTTCATTTGCCTTAACAAATCCTCATTTATTTCTGTATCCATACAGGGACTCATTTATCCATCATATATGGTCACTTGGCTCCGAGCCCGCTCAAGGTGCATTCGGCCCACTCTCTCGGTGCCTTCGCAGGAGTTACAGATGCATCTGTGTTGCCATGGCGATGCTGATAAGGTGAGTCATGACTATTCATCAATAGCCGCGCCTGATTGCACGGGCCACCCCCAAGAGCGTCATGAGCCAGGAACGCATTCATCAAGTGCGGTCCTGCGTCCCCGTGCTACCTCTGCGGGGCTCACGACTGGGCGCCGTGTTTGCGTCCCGACTTGTCTTTGACGTCTTTAATTACCTGTCCTCTTGATGTCCCCGCCTCTTTCTTTTCCCCACCTTTACCCGCAAGCTTGGCTTTTGAAGAGATCTTCTTATTAACCTTGCCAAATATCTTTCACATAAGCTTCTTGTTTAGCTCTAATCAAGCCATCTGGCTAATATCATTTAGTCACAGTCAGTGGGTTGCTTTAAAAAGACATACTGTGATTTAAAACAGTTTTCAGGTGTCTGGAATCGCAATTTTGATCAAAAAACCATGGCAGACAAAACGTTTCTGTAGAGTTCAGAATTTATGTGTTATCTAGCAATGATGATAAGAAAGCCTGTTTTCAAAAAAGCCCCTTAATCCTTCACTGCTTGACAGATGAGCTTGTATTTTTGAGGAATTATGAGCGGATTGGTTTTTTTTTAGCCGTTCTGTCAAAGATTCACCTTTGTCTTATCAGTTAGCAAAACTTTGACTTGAGTTATCGAGGCTCCTTTTTGAACTTCAGCATAAATTCCAGCTTGGCCTGCCTATTCTTCCTGCATTAACTTGAGTAGCCTCTGTACTTTGTTCAGTGTTTTGACACAATGTGGAGAACTTTGTAACCGTTGACAGAACTCTTCTTCAAAAGTGGGTACGTCAGGTCAATGGCAGGCCAGTGGAGGTACTGTATCGACCCTAGCTCGTGTTTTGGGACCACCTCCAGGGCGCCTATCAATTGGACGTGCCTAGAAAATCTCCATCTTAAGAGGTCTTCTAATCAAGTGTCTGAACTCCTTTTGATGTAAAGAAGCTGTCTGCAGTTTTACTTGCTTGTCTCTGAGGCGAAGCCAAACTCCAGAAAATACTAAAACCCACTTCAGATGTTTTCCGTTGGTGACAAAAAAAATCTGTGTACGTATTCTATGAAGTTAACCAATGAAAGCATGTTTTATAAATCCATATTAATAAATATCTCCATGGGATTTATCCACTTTATAGCAGGACAATTCAGTCGTTTAGTATTGGAGGTAAACAGCAAGACAAAAGCTAACGGCAATCACTCCACTGCAAAGGTGACCCTAAAGAAATCTACCAAGCACCTGAGAAAATGTGTTATGGACCAATTCATCCAAGGTTAAACTTGACTCCAAAAGGGATGTTTGGCACAAACAATGCTGCTCATCATGGAAAGAAGAAGGCAGAAGCTTGAGCGTCTCAGTGGTGACAACCCCCCACCGCCCTCCTCGCTTTCCAAACCGAGTGGATCATCGTAACCCGGCTGTAATGGTCGTTTTGACATTTCAATCTCATCTTTTTGCCGTGACTCATACTTTCCCCATCATGTGAAGAACACACAACATCGATGGGAATTGCTTAAATCTTCCATTTATATTTAACATCTTATTACGCTTTTGGCCTTTACTGTACTTCCCGCCGAGAGAAAAGTGCCATCTGTGTACCCGATGCATTTGGTCTCTCGTGTCAGCCCATTTGGGAGACTTCTATCCGGGGATCGACGGCTATCGAGAAAAATCAAATTTCTTGTTCATGCCTGAAAGGAAAAGGCCAGGACCATCTGCGGCGGGTCAATGCGAGCTACAGCTCCAGTTAAACATGGCTGCTCCAACCTGTCGCCACTTATCAGGACTTCTAAGAAACGTCTATTAAATCCAGACAGCCTGCGGTGAATGACAGATAACTCGCGCTCAGCTCTGACATCATCTGTGATGGAAACATTGTGTTTCTGGGCTGGTTTTCTGCAGGGGGGGCACCGAACGACATCGCCACAATAAACAGATGTCGTGTAAAATCTTGGTTAAAAACGGATGGCTACGGGATTTTTTTTCTCTACACATGACATGGGCAAAAAATATTTTGTTTAAAAAAAAAAAAATTTAAAATGATTATTATTAAAATTAACATTTACTAAATGTAGCTGTTAATCAGGTGTTCTTTGTAGTCTGGAGTAATTAGCTATTATTTAATGCTTTATTTGTGCACTGTGAAAGTTGTGACATTTCAATAATTAGGTTAAATTTTCATATTGATTATTCTCAATTACTTGCAACTGTTAGCTAACTGATAAATATATATTCAAAAAAATATCCCTTTACAAATGTTATGTTGTTGGGAGATAAGATTGTACAAATGGAACATCTGTCCAATTATTCGCCAAATACACCCAAGACAAATAAATGCCTCCTTTTTCCCGTGAGGAAAAAAAAAACGATTGTAACTGCAATTGATAGATGTTATTGTTCACACAAAGACATTATCTTGAACCACTAGGAATTGGTTTGGGTTGTAAACAAGTTCTCGGCCGATACTAAAAAGTCCCAAGTCATGTGGAGATTCTGCAATTAGTGATTGCTCCACAATGTTATTTATGCGCTGCCATTTATCGGCCGCCAAATCTGCCCTTGGTTCATGTCACACTGATCCATTATTCTTTAATATCCTTTTTCATGTGCTAAAGCAGCCATCTTACTATTAAGTCTGCCCTTGGTTCATGTTAGTCTGATTCATTACTTTTTAATACCTCTTTTATGTTCCAAACGCCGCTTTCACTTGACATATTGGACATTATAATACCCTGGTAACATTGTTTAATATCAGTTAAAAATCACATACAGTGTAGACACACCCTGAAACCAATATAAAGCTCTACCTGTCTACAGTTAATTGAAAATGCTCCCCCATAAAGTAATTTAATCTAATTATAAGGCAATAACAATGATTAATTTTGTACATGTATGTACCATGTCCTTGTACATTAGCGTTATTAAAAAATCTATTGTTTTATTAGGTAAATAAATGAAAAATGAGTATTATAATGAGCGGCATAAAAAGTAGTTGAGCTGTGTTTTACTCACGCTGTCCCGCTGGGTGTCATCCACAGACAGGTCATTTTTTTGCATGGTGTGCGCAACCTCCGGAAACAAGGCAGGGCTCACTCACACAGTTAATCAGGAAGGGTGCTGGTGAAAACAAAAACAGAGAAGAACATAATGTGTGTGTTCAGGAAGAAGCTTGACAAGATGTTCTAATAGCATCTGTACATTAAGAATTGGAAATCACGTTAGATTATTATTTTTTTTTTGGTTCTTGTAAGTGTACCGTGATGCCCTGATCTCCTTGACAACCTTGTGTGTGTGTGTTTGGGTGGTGGTGGTGAGAGGGGGGGGGGATTTCATACGGGGATCCACTGGCCTATTAGAATGCATTAGGCTGTAAAAGGTAAAGGTCAATGAATTAAAAGCCAGAGTTACACAAGCCTGTTATGTTTACCTGGCCTAATAACCCCAAGCAGACACCTGCCTCTCTCTCTTTTTATTATCTTTTCGTGACAGGACTGAACTGAATGTTCTGCACCGAGTGGAAAATGTCGTTTGCGGTCCACGAGAGAAAAATCGGAAGAATTGCAAGTGGAAAGATTAATCTAATGATTGATATGTGCCCATGCACATAGAGTCTATTAGCATCTCAGCTTTGTGATCACAACTATTGATAGAAACAAGTCAGCGAGCGACTTCATACAAACTTGGATGCATGTGAGTCTTCCCAAATAATACTTCTAGCCTCCACCGAGTTGATATTTGCATTCTCCTCCTCGCTTGCCATTTGCAACATGACCCATATTGGAGGGAACTCCTCGTTGACCCTGTCAACAGCACTGTGACGGGTGCAACCAATGAGCAGGACCTTCTCCAGTAAATAGATAGGGACTTGCGGAGTGACAGCCCGGCTTGGTAATTACTGCAGACTTGAGATAGGATGGAAGCAAAGGGGAGGAGATGCTTATCACACAAGCTATCAACAGTACTGATCTGCTTTATGAGATATGTACTTAAAAACAACGGTGTCTTACGAAGGCTTTTGGTGTAAAGAGGTTGTGTGAATATGTCATATTTCGCAATGAAAAAAAGTAGCAATTTCTACAACAATAAAGTCTGAATATTGTAGTAATAAAGTCAATATTAAAAGATATGCATGAGAAAGAGAAAGCGAGGATACGAGAATAAAGTCCAAATACTACAAGGAAATATTGTAAAAATAAACATTCCAGAAATAACATCTGAATGAAGCTATGACAATAATTAAAAATTAATTGTACGATTAGATTTAAAGCCGATGTTTTAACAAGAACATTTTGAATGCAGTAATAAGTCCTAATTTTCCTAAAATAAGAAGAAAAGTGTTACGTTATTCAATATTTTTTAAAAATATTTCATAGAAAAAAATGGACTACCATTACCATGGTAACATCAGAAGAATGAAGTCAGACTGTTATAACAGTAATATTGGAATGTGAGGAAATAATAACTATCAAAATAAAAAAAAGAAGCTTCCATATTTTTTGAGAGGCAAAGTTACAAAAACAAAATTGTAACAATGATTTGAAAAATAAGTTAATATTCAGAGAAAAAAGCTGGAATATGAGAAAAGAATATTAATTTCATGCCGCACAACCTTGTGCATCATATTTTGTGCTTCACCTCAGTTTATAATGCTCAGTTTTGATGGACAATAACAAAAGTTAATTCATTTGACAATATTTATGCACTGCCTCACCCCAACATCTATTTTAAACATTATAGTATCCTAAATATAAACTTGACTCCACAAGCCAGTTGCTTTGTCAATGCTTTGGTTAGAAAACGGAAACTAATTCCTACATTTCAGTCGACGCCGCTCCTCTGTGGAGCCTTCAGCGTGCCGAGAGATGCTAATGAACATCTTCTCCTGAAAGCGCTGACATTTTGCATCTGTCGGGAACTCCGGCAAACCACACTTGCATAATAAGTCTCTCACAGAAATAACTTCACTGCTCAGCTATTTCTCGCTCTCTTAATCCAAGGTGGGCACCTTTACAAAGTGACACGGTGGATTCATTTTTAAAATGCCTTGGTTAATTAAAGGGCAAATCAACCCCCAAATTTTCATTGCAATATGTTGTATGTGCCTCCACTAGTCCAAATACATTTACATTTTTATTGCATTTGTGGAATAAGAGTTAAGCAGTAAAATTCACCCATTTAAGAGGGCCGCCATTTTGCCACTTGCTATCAACTGAAAATGACAGAGTAGCCAAGTCTTAGTTTCAGGCTGACCAGTTTTCTGAAGCTGAGCCATGATTGGTTGTAATACAACTGACTAGAAATTGCACCACAGACTCAAATTTTGCACATGTTCAAAATGTCATGGCTATAAGAAAAACTGTTTGTGCCAATTAAACCTATTGGTGGGTGAATGTCTGGCAAATGTCTGCAACCATTAGCGACCTTGATGAATAATCAACATTCACTACATTTGCAGACACTCACAAACCTTCGCCGCTCAGTGGGTTTCTAGCCCAAGGCCAAACAAAATATTATTGCGGAAACCTGCATTAATCACACTACATTGAATATATCAGTCTGCTTCACTTAATAAGCTTGTTTGTTATACATTTGGCCCCAGAGCCTCCTTTTGGGATTCGGTCTTCACAGAGTAGCTGTTTTCTGACGGCTAGGAGGAAGATTTCATTTCAAGAGGTTGAGGGGTGCTGCAGCAAGTGCTCGTAAAATAGGAGCAGCCCCGCCGGCTGGAGACGTTCAGCCACAGTGACGGTTTTATTCGAGAGGAGAATAAGGTCTGCTGCAGCAAAGTGGAGACTAGGGACGATTATTGTCATCCGAAGAGTGAAAAATGTAAGTTTCTAAACAGCACAAAACTTTCTCATCATAATAACAATCCTTGAAAAACACCATCTTGTCATTGCAAAAACTGAATAGAGGACGTAAATAAACAAGTGAACCGGGAACAAAAACGAAACCTCGATGTTACCTCTCAGAGTGTCAATCAAAAGTGAGCATCGTTATCTTTGCAAAAATCATCGCTCGTTTTCGGAACCCGTTAGATCAGGACTGTCAAACTCATTTTTGTCGTAGGCTGCATCGTAGTCATGGTTTCCTTCTGAGGGCCATTGTGACTGTCAACCCCAAAAAAATTTATGAACGTCTCATATTATGCACACTACACAAGAAATTAGTTTTGAAATCAGAGAAAAAAAACTGTTCCACATTTTAAAAGATGAATGGTAATAAAAATTGCTCTCTATTTTTCAAACGTGAAGACACGATTTTTATATTGACACATACAGTCGATGCACAATTTGTCTTTGCGGGCCAAATATAATTGCACTGCGGGCCACATTTGGCCCACGGACCAGACTTTGACATCCCCGTGTTAGATTGTAAAACCGTACCTAATATTGTGACCGGGAGTGTGAGCTTTAGTGGGGAACTCCTCTCCTCTGTGTGCGTGATGGATGATCAGTAGATGTGGAGCGTGTGCCGATAGCGCAACCGCAGGAGGTTGATTTCTGTCTGAGCTCAAACTTAACTTGTTTCTTTCGTTTCCAAAAGGCTGCACATCCCTCGCGGGGAACTTTTCTTTGCCTGTCAGTGAGCAAAAGGCCAGCATGTTGTCCACAGTGGTTTAAGTGTGTAATGGATGGAAATCCAACTGCTTTTTTTTTTTTTTTTTTGTCAATACAATTTTCAAACATGGCAGCTGAGAGCACAAACATACGTTTGTTTACAGTTTAATTGTGACAAATTGTTTAATTGTGGTTTCTGTTTTCTTGTGGTCATTTACCACACGGTTAGCTCAGCGATGATCATTTCATTTGCGTGTTCAGTAAACATTTTGCTTGGACTCCAAATTTGTGTGGAACCAATTTTTTAAGTTCCACTGTAATAGTTTCATAAAATGACATTTTAGATGGTTAGCATTCATTCAGCCCTAATAAGAACAAGCTGTACAGAAAATAAAAGAATGTTTTGGATGAACTCAGAGAGCTTGGCTACAAGTCTGCCCTCTGTGAATGTCATTTTGCCCCACTGATATGTCCTCTGTTGAATGTTCCGCCATCAGTAAAAGTGCAGTGACAGTTCATCACATTAACCCAGGAAAAAAAATGTTTGGGCTACAAGGGTGCACCCGGCCAAGGAAGGTCACGGCTGTCTAACGGGGCTTCTGGATTTCAGTTTTCTCAGTGAAATGTCTTTTTTCCTCTATGTCGAGGCTGCTTATTGAATAATCCCACAAAAGTAACTTAGTCTTTTATCATGGCTGTCCAATCAGAAAAAATGAGCTTGTTGATGCTTTTATTCCCTTTGAAAGCAAAGCTGCACACTCACCATAGTAATCAAGAGGATTTTTTTTTTGTTCCATTGGTTAAAAAAAAAAAAAAAAAAAATCCGTGGGCGTTCGCCCGTTGCAGTCACAAACATCCAAGCTTAGATTTTTATTTACTAGAATGGAGCACCTGTCAAAAAGAGCTTTTGCGAAGCTGCATCTGTGCAAGCATCAAGAACCAACATTCAAGTTCAGCCATTCACATCATCGATCTTGCTCATGGGTGACATTAACTTGAAATGAGGAAAGCACATCACAGTCCTGGCCGCTCAATATTATGTACTTCTGCTGACGATTATAATAAACAGAAGAAAGGAATGTGCAATTCAGGATGAGTCCATAATGCAACATCTATTTAATAGGGCTGGGCAATTAATCCATTTTTTTTCATACAACTATTAATCACAACAATTATTTTTTTATACAGTGTTCAAATTGTGTTCTGCTGCTCACATTACTGATTTTCAGATTCGTTATTAGCCGCTGTAATCTTTTTATTTAAATATTACCGTAAAGTATGGTGACATGTTGATTAAAATCCCCCATACTGCGAAAAACATCTTTTTGATGGTGACAGCTCAACTCGGGAATGAATTGCCTATTTCCTGTGGGATGAATGAATTCGAAATAAAATCATAAATCACCATATGAAATTGACAATGATCTTCAAATACATTCCAATTTTGCCTAAATGTATTAGTATTACCCAAAATGAATGTCCTGGTAGGGAAGAGCAAAATAAATAAATAAATGATTTACCTCCTTGAAGCATCTAATGCAGCAGTGGCTCCTCCAAGTGGTGCTACACTCAACATGCCAGTACCAGAAAAAGAAGAAAAGATGAGTTAAAAGCTCAGTGGGATGATATTTTATTACGGGGAGACACAGAAGAGGATCAGATCCTGGGCGGCTGGGTTAGCACGACCTTGTCCTGTCCTTTCCAGTCCTGCTGCCTCTCCCCACATAAATCAAGTACAATCAAAGCACCGAGGGCCTGTCAGCTCATGAAATGCAATCACACACACAACCGTGGAACCAACAGATGTCAGTCGGTGCAGGTGGGATTACTACTTTGTGATGGCTAACATATCAGCCTGGATTTCCATCGCCATTCATCTCTTGACATGCGACTGGGCCTTTGTCGCACCTTGAAACAATTTCACAACAATTGGACAGGGGAGATGAAATATATTTACTTGAAATGTAAATCAGCTCCCGAAACCCCTCCCCCGAGGGTTTTATGTCTTGTCTCCCGGCGTCAAGTATGACTCATGTACTTCATATTGTTGTTTGGTTTTTGTGCTGTGAAATTGGGTCATCACAAGGGGGAGTGGAGTGGAAAGTGTGTGAAATTAAAGTTAAGGCATTGATAAATTACTCCTCGTACAGGCTTGCACAATTTAAAATTCTACCGACGTGCCTGACATCAGCAAATGTGAGATTTCAGCTTAGTGGGAATCAATCACTGGCGACATACAACCTTTCATTTCACACAGTTTCACGCCCTTGGACAGGTTTGTCTTCAATTAAAAAATGTTTTGGGAATTTATATTCCAAAATAATAAGCAAAAGGAAGTGACTCATAGCCTGCACTACACATCCTCCTTATACCACAATCAAAAATGGAATGATCCTACCAAACTGACGTCATCCAATATGTATCACGCCGGCTACAATTAATTTGCGGTACTGCAATGGGCTAGTTGTTTAATATGTTGACTTGTGTTGTTGTTATGAGAAGCCAAGTGTCTGTTGATGTGTTTGCGTGCAAGTTTACAATAAAGGCCTTTTTCTTTTTTTTCTTTTTTTTTTTTTCAATCGACAGTTCAGAATCCATTCCTACATAAGGACAGATGACCTACACGTCAACCAGAGTAGGAAGTGGCACGGCAAGAGTTGCATTATGGGAAATGTAATTATGACACTAATTTTGGTCAGAAACCTGCACTACACAGTGACAAAACAATGCAAGATAACACATTAGGTGGACAATTGTCTGGCAAAAAGCACAAATAACTAATATGCTAATTTAACTGAGTGACCTGAAGGCTACATCCAGATGTCAGGCGTAAAAAAACACTACTGGCTAATCTTAATTGTTTGGAAGCGGATTAATGATGATTATGACTTACTTTTTCCAGATTTAAAGCAGCTTTGCAGGTTTTCTCCTTTCGAGGTCCATGTGTATTGTGAAACCTGACTGTGCCAACGTGGAAGTGGATTGACTCATGGTGGTCAATTTACAATCAAGTTACCGACCTATTTTTTTATTTTATTTTAGTTTTTTTTAGTTTTTCCTTGCCCTTTTGGGAGCTTAAGATCAGGGGATGCTTTGAGAATAATTGTCAATTTTTGTCTATGTGAAGCCCTTTGAGACTGCTTGTGATTTAGGGCTATACAAATAAACTTGACTGCGCCTTTACACTTTCTGCTTTAACTTGTACTACACTATCAGACCTGCAGATGTCAGCAGAGAGCTGTGGACATTTTTCTCCCTTTCTGTTCAATCCAGACCTTAACTGGGGGTTTGAGGATGATTCGCTATCACATGTGCAGCTCACCGTTCTGTAGCTTAATACGAGTTCAAGTAAGCCAAACAAATAAATGCTAATGCCTTGAGGCGCACGTCATTTGTGCATTTTCAATTTATTCAATTGCCGCTTTTGATTGGAATTGTAACAATGACTTTGCAAGCGAATAAAGTCGTTTGCATATGCACAGTGTAGAAAAAATCCGCCCTTACAAAGATAAGTGTGTCAGAGAGCTATTCGTTAAAGAAAGTATTTATTTATTGTGGATGTCTGCTGTGGCATAAAACTGCCCTGCATCGTGCTGAGAATATTTTATATATTTATTTTATTTTATATGAATATTTTGTGCATTTTTGTGAATTTAGTAAGTGAAATATCTGTGTTCCTCAAAAATGAAATGAGAATCACACGAAGAATGTAAAAGTAAGAATAGGTCAGCCTACAAGGAGTTTATTTATTTTTTATTTTATTACATGGAGTGCTTATTCATTTATATGTATTTTTTATTGTGGTTTTATCCATTGGTTAATTTATGTCTGTTATGTATTTCTTTATATCTTATTTAGCTTATATTCATTACTGTTTGTTTGTTTGTTTGTTTGTTTGTTTGTTTGTTTGTTTGTTTGTTTGTTTGTTTGTTTGTTTGTTTGTTTGTTTGTTTTGTGCACTTTTGCATGTGCCTATATTAATTTATGTTTATCTATAGTCACATTTATTTCTTAAATATATTGGATTTTTTTTCTTAATATAGTCACTAATGTACTATATATATCACTGTTGTAGCTTTTTCCTTTTAAAGGAGTTGAGATCCTTGGGAATTTCATTTGCAAAGGCCAGAGAAGAGAGTGACATTGTCCAAAAAAACAGTGAAAATGTCAACAGTTGTAATGGAAAAATTTTCCATGGTTCCGGAACAAAAAACAAAAGTTGTTTAACAACCTTCCGGTTGTGCGGTACTCCGCAGCACATCGTATCATTCTCACGAGATATCATAAATCCAAGCCCACCCTCTATTCCCCCGCCTTCCATTCCCAAATCCCCACAGTGTCTTTAGTGTTTTTAACCTTTTGCTTGATACTTTACTTTTTTTGACGCAGGCAAACAAACACAATGGCAGGACGTCCAGGCGGACGAGGAGAAAGGCAAACAAAAGATGAGCACTGGGACACAGCTGCTTCTCTGCTTCCTCCACTCACTCGTTTCCCTGCGAGGTCATTCCTGATGTCCCGCGTCACACTGTGTCGTCACGCACACGCGCACATACGCACACACGCAGTTACACACCCTCCCACACACATCCTCTATCATCATCGGCTTGCAAGTTTACACAACGTCAAACCAATTCAAGTTGTCAGACAACAACCTGGGGACCTTTAGCCACATGCCACATCCATAACCACTCATCCATGGCAGTGGAAGTCCAAAGTTTCAACTGCTGTTAGCCATGATGACCTTAATACACTTCAGATGAATCAAAGGATTAATGTCTGTTTTGCTTTTTCTTGGCTTTATGGCCACACTCATTCCATGTGTCTAGTCATTTCCTACAGCTTGTGTCCATCTGAGAGCGGGAGCCTATTCTATCTTCTCAGTCAGTCGGTGGGCAACATAGAGACATCCATTCAAAGTTCATTTAATAGCTGTGGAGAATTCTGCGTTTTCAGTAGGCCTAACTGGCATGTTTTTAGAATGTGGTAGGAAGTCGCTGGAGAAAACCAAGACTTGCAAATTCCACACAGGAAGCCTGAGGCCAAGCTAAGATCTAAATCCAGGACCTGTTGACCGTTTGGCACATGTCCTTGACCCCCCATGCAGCAAAGCAAATTGCAATATATTCAGGACTCTGTTCGACCTGGACTAAAAAAAAAAAAAAAAAAAAAAGAGCTAATATATGATGACCTGTGTAGGTACACAGCTGCCTTTTAAGGAAGCACAGAGTGAGAACCCTCCTTTAAGAGTTCAAAAGTCACACAAGTCTTTAGATTTTCTTGGAGGCGTGCCACATTAATCACTGGGATCGTGACCGCCAAGATCTGCATGCAGGGAGCGTCCTTAACATGATACATTGAGGAGATATGTTTGAAGAAAAAATAAATACAACTGAGATGTTATACAATGACCCTAAATAGCATCGGTACATGTTCGGTGTTGTTATGGGAACCAACTATTCAATTAAAATGTACTGAAACTAAAAATGTGTGTGGATACGCTGCCTCGCTAATAAAAACAAACACAGGATTATTATTACAGTCATGAATATGCTTTAATAAGCACCTTATATAATATTCCATTAAGTCTCCATTATGAAATGGCAAGAGTGGCTCAGGGAAATATGTGACATTTAACTTTGTTGGCACCAAGGCAAACCGCCCCCCCCCCCCCCACCACCACCTCATCCCTCCTCATTTTCTGCAATATTACCCCCTGAACTTTCACCTCTGCAAAGCACCACAGTGCATCCTCTCAGCATGGCTTTTAAAAAGCACTCCTTTCAGAAAGGAGGACCATCTGGAATAAACTAAAGTCAGATAAACATTTACACACATCCACGTGTTCCGGATCAAAGTGGTTGAACTGAGGGGGAGACGAGCAGACGTGACGTACACGGCTGCTTTTCATCGTTCGGAAAGTGTGGCAGATGTTGGGATGCTCACGCTCCTTTAATGCTCCAATTGGACTGAAGCAAGCAGGGCCGATGTTTTTCCCAATCAACTCGAAAGAGTAAAACTCATTCATGAACTTAACTAATGCTGTCATCACACTTTATCAAAAGTGATGTACGTAGATGAATTTGAGCAAAGGCCTGATTATTGAAGATTTTCTTGACCTCCGGTTGCTGTACCGTACCAATTATCGGTAAATACCGTAGACACCGTGTGATGTGTTTTTTAGTCATCCAAGGAGACTGCAATTTTACGCAGCAACCACCCTGCAGTCCACTTAAATTGACGCCAATATGCCCGGGAGCTCACATTTACGAACAACGGCAAGCGATGCAAGCTCTACAGCACTTTAATGTCAATTTTAGTTGACAGCAGGGGGCGCTGAACCAAACACAAAAGGTGATATTCAATAGGTTTCAAATTTATGATTGCCTGCTATATTCCAAGGAGAAGAAGTATGGGGGGGGGTAATCTCTCAACACACCTCACCACAGCACAATCGTTTAGAGTCCTCAGACAATCCGGCTTTTGCTGACTTGGATTGCAAGAGATGGAAAATGGTCAAATTTAGATCGATTACCGCTCTAGTATGTGTGTACCCTGTTTTAGGGTGCATCTGGCTCTATATTAACTGAAGGCACTTTAATGAGCCAGCGAAGGTGAAATACTTCCACAACCACTCGTACTGTTACGCAGTGAGTCGCCATCCTGCAATCGGATCATTAAATGATGACATCAGTTGGAGGTCTGGCGTGATGTATGAAAAAAAAAAAAGTCGCTTTCAACATACTAGTGGCTGAAGTGTGAAACTTCACACATCTGTCTCGCCATCCCAGCATTTATGGAGGCGTCATCAGGCTCTGTTACTACTAGGTGGAACTAGTTGGGTAGAGAAGAAGGCTCACTACTGGACTCATTGGAGCTAATGAGCTCTACAGGTCACTGAGTTTTCCTGCTATGTAGCATAGCTTTTGCGTTGACAAACACAAGTAAGCCTATGGTAACCATAAAGGGACAAAAATGGCTCAGCACTGGAGTAGCTGGTCCATGAAATGCTAAATAAAGGTCTACAGATTAGGCCTATGTTATTTATTGCTGTAGGAAAGTAAGCACACAAGACAGCAAGAGAGTAATGTACTTTTTCTGCTATGCATCCTACCCTAAGTGCTTCATATAAACAAACAACTGCTACAATGCATCATCTCGTCATTGGCCGTGATGATGTGAAAACAACAAATTGCTAAGTCAGCACGCCCCAATTGGGTCTTGCTATGCACAATAGATGCTTGACTGAGAGGTTAAAGAGGCGAGACAATGTTTCCCCCAACCTCCCTCCCTCGTTCCCATGTTGATAATTAAATGGTGAATTCTGTGACGTGACGATGACGTGCAGGTGAGACAAAGGACTCACTGATTCCTTGACGTGAATGTGGGGCATGGATGACTATTTGCATGTAGCCACATGTGATCATGAGGCTCGGCGGGTGTATTTTTTGTTCCTAAAAACATGCAACCAAAGTTTTATTGTAGACTCTAAATCGTGCATTTTGAATTTCACTTGGGCTATTTGTTTTTCTATATAAAGATAAAATAAATAGACATTACCAATGATGTTATGGCAACGCTCGACATATAGATATAACAATTGAATTTAGGGATCTCCTGAAGTTACAAAATCTGTTGTGGCTTTTTCTTTAAGTAATATTGTATAAGACACAAGCGGAACTTTAGCGTAGGTCCTCACTAAACCTCATTTCAGCCAGCATCAAAACTTTTTTCTTTTGGCCTTTTGTGACTTATTGCAAAATAGGCTAGTTGCAAGAAAATAAAAATAAAATGTGAAGGTTAATTGTGTATAGTGCTGCTACATGTATAATGATTGGAATTACTTCCCATTTAGTTTGTTCTGCCTCTCAGCCGAAGGTGATCACTCCCACATCACTTTGTGTTTGGCAAGAAGGAGCACCGAGTTGAGATTTCAACTGCTACATTAGCTTCCCAGCTCGCTGCGCCACCTGGTTAGCTGCCATATGCTTGACACTTATGTGTGTGTTGTTTATACATTTTGCATTAGTGTTGGGTTTCAATTTAGACTCCTGTGACAGTTGAGCCAAAACTTCCACCGGGGAAATGCGTAGCTCTGCAAAGCAAATCATCTTAACTGCATGTGGCAGTGGAACAAGGGAAAGTGTGACACATGCAAACACACCCATTCCGTACCAATGATTACAACACACATGCATGCAAGCACACACACGCACACACACACAATTACAAATGGGCAACTTTTTATGTTCCATTTCCATATGTCAGGTTTTCTAAAAGTCAAAATAGGTCACTTTGCACTAATTCATGTTCTTTATCATTTGTACATTTACAGGACATGACTTTGTTGTGGCAACACGTGACGTAGAATAAAAGTAGTGGAGTTTATGTTCGCCTAGTGAAGTTTATGAGAATCTGCGGCACAGTTTGGGACGCGACCCCTGAAAGTCACACCAGGGATTTCGAGGAGGAGGGGGATGAAGTCCTTGAGCTCCTCAGTCAAAGTGAGGCAATGCAGTTTGCAGCACTCTCCTCCTGCTACCTACGCATATCTCACAGCACATTAACTCAATGAATTCTAATGTAATATACAATGTGGGGGGGGGGGGGGGGGACTCTCACAGCATTCATCATCACAGCTATTGTTATTATCCATAAAGAAACTTACATGTATTGATCCTTGTTTGGTGTCTCCCCTCTCTGGTAGTCCCAGTCAGCTAGAACCAAAACAAACATGCATGCATCATCACAACCATGCTCCCACTCCTGCTGCCCGCTCACTGTGCTCAGGCTCTCGAGTGATGGAAGGAAGGAGGGAACTCTCCTCAACGAGCTGCCAGCCGCGCGGCCTGGTGACGTCACAGTGTTTCCTGCTTCCCACCTCCACCAATAGTGCGGCTCTTACGGACGGGCCCCCCGCCTCCTCCTCCCCGCGCTGGAGAGTGGAACAAACCGTATGAGGTAATTGACAAACAATTGATTTAATTGGGAGAAGTGGTGATTAATTTTGAATACACTCCATTTATTATTAATTTTTGCAAACACCTTTTTTTTTCTCATTGGAAATTACATTACTCTTGCAGAGTCAGACAGAGTATAAGATAGGTGCATTTTTTCAGATAATAGTTTTAGTTCTGCAAAAAATATGACGTTGGGTTTTTTTCAATTGCAAACTGCGCACAGCTTTACAAAAACGCACATAAAAACCAATTTAAACACAGTTTATCTTTTTAAACTGGGGCAGGGAAACTATAGCCCATAGGAGCTGACCTGCTACAGAATTTTAAGAACAGAAAAATAAAAAAGGAAATATTGTGAGAAATCCAAAAAACATTTAACTCCTAAATGCTACCACTATGTATTCTTGAATGGCCTTCGGACAATTGAAAGGGTCTGATAAGAAATTTAATTTAGTTTGAAGCATAATTCCAAGCATGCTGTTTCATACTATGTCCTGCCAAGAGCTGCAAAGAAAGCTGCTTCTTTTCCAGCTGCTTTTTAAAATTCCCAGAAATTGAGTTACACTCCTGGCCACTATGTGCGATGGTAAGAACGGCGACATTTCCAAAGCGATCTGCTTTTATGTGAAGCGCATTGAATGAGACAGCTAAACCCTTTGGACATCAAACCTGTGTCATATTTCTTCAGAGTCACACTAAATGAGGAAAGAGAAGTTATCAAACATTAAGATCAATATTTGATTTAAAATGATTTTTGGGAAAATGTCAAATGTGGCAATGTGATATTTATCACACTGTAAAATCAATGTACCCTCAGGCATTGATATGCTGCGGAAAGAAAATATCCTGATCTGGACCCTAAGAACAAAATGTAACCTAAAAAATGACCACATGAAGCTCTTGTCACTTTCCCATAAGTGTATAAAAAGTCCTTAAAATGTCCTTAGGGATCAAGTTGTGTGTTTGAGTTTTCTCGTGCCACGTAGAGACTAACACTGCAAGAAAAAAAAAGACATTCACCTATGTAACAGTGTCACTAGTCATCACATCATATTAGTCCTTCAGCCTTTTTCCTTACATGGCTGGAACATGTTTAGCCCAAGGCGTTTCACTCACTGTGAGCCATCAGCCAACTATGTCTTTTCTGCACCAGAGAACATACAGGAGAAAACCAAAACACTGGCTTTCGTTTATATAGTATGAATTGAATAAGATGCAGCCAATTGGTGATTTGCATTTGGGTCACATGTGGCAGTGCTACATAGCAAACAGATCGCACTCGTAGGGGAAAATCGGGACGACCTGCCTCTATTCCACATATTCCTTTATTCCCTAATAAAAGTCCATTTGAAATCTAATATTGATTATCTGTTAGTGCAGTCACAAGGGTTGAAGTCCAAAGACAAATTTCATTCTACTAAAGCAGGGGTGTCAAACTCATTTTTTTCACGGGCCACATTGTAGTCATAGCTTCTTTCGGAGGGCCATTATGACTGTCAACCCAAATAAATGTATGAGCACCTCATATTATATACAGTAAAAGCTACAAAACACACTGACAAATAACTCGTTTTCAAATCAGACGAATAAAAACTGGTCAAATATTTAAAAAAAAGATATTAAAAGTGAAGACAATTTGCAATTCTAGTAACAACACAAATTTGATGCACAATTTGTCTTCACGGGCCACATAAAATGATGCGGCGGGCCGTATCTGGCCCCCGGGCCTTGAATTTGACACCTGTGTACTAAAGTATACATCATTTGAATTTGTTGCTGAGTGCTGTTCGGCGCTTTGCTTAGCAGTAAGTATAGCCATTATTTAACTAGCTATTCTAGCGCTACATCCTGTTTCCCAACAGGAATAAAAAAGGGAGCGGGGATACTGCCCGGAGAGGAGACGGACGAGTCCCTCAGGGAAGTGAGGCAAAGAGGAATGCAGACATGGAATCAGCAAAGCAAGCAGGACCACTGCGAGGCTCATAAACTCATGGAAGTGGAAAGGTTATGCAAATACTATGCAAAAGGCTCCACTGCTCCTCCATTTTGAATCTTTGCATCATAATAAACATCCACTGAATAAATCAGTTGGAATACTCATCGTAGCGTGAGGAATGAATGAAAAACAGAGGGGAACAAATTCAGTGATATGGAGGAAAATTCTATTTTATAAAGGGGATGAAAAAACTGATCAATAAGTCGACTTTGGAGATGTGTTACAGTGCTGCAAGGCAGATAAGAACCTGTGAAAATCACATTTGTTCCAGTGCTGTGCACGACGAGATAACGGCGAAGCTGTTGGCAATTGCCATCACAAAAATGAAACGAGGAGGGATGTTCTCTGTGGGGTAAGGTGTGAAAACTTGGTGCTCCGCAAAGTTAAAGTAAAAGTGACAAAAACACCCCTCGGTCCAAATTGTGCATCAGTTTGGATTTGGAGTATTTTAAAGCAGAAGTAATAAGACTAGCCTATAGACCGTTTAAAAATGACCTCCACTAAGTTGAAAGTGAGAAGGCGAGAGCATTTATTTTAATTGCAGTTTGTGGAATGTTTTTCTACTTTAAGGCAAATGAGGTTTGTGGTTTTGTTTTGTTTTCTGTCTCCCACAAACCACCATTATCGAGCTAACTGGCTATAAGTGCAAACGTGTCACAGTGAGAAAAGTGCAAGCACAAACAGGAGAAAAAAAAGAGTGTCGAGAAAGTCCAACTTGACAGTCAAACCCTTTGGGGTGCCTTAATATCAAAGTGTAGAAAAGCCCTATAACGACTTGCTAGGATATATTCCATTTTGCGGATTAAATATTATGTTATGAGTAGGCATAAGAAAGATTCAAGATGAGGTCGCATTCATTTTCCACTTCATCGTAGCCTACAGTCACCACCCACCCGCACATGCTCGAATCGGCAATTGTGAACTGACGCAGATTTTTTTTTTCCTCGAACCAAATCAGATCAAGGCACGGAAATCTCCACCTACTCGTGATGGTATAAACAGTCATAGACGCAAGAGGCAAACTCTTGAGGGTTGGCATTAGAATTAAGGTTCCGAGTTGATGAAATAGATTGCATATACATAAGTGAAAAAAATAACTACATCGACAACTAACAATTCGCAAAAATGAATTAAAAATGTATTCTATTTGAAGTTAAATAAAACTGAACTGCACTTTTAATTCAAAAGGTTTTGGGGCACGATACTAGTATGCAGTTTTGAACTTTTTTCAAATTCTGAGTTTTCAGGCGCCGCTAGAGGGAGCCCGTGTATCACACTTTGGCTCATCACTGGTGTGCAAGTCATGTCACGCTTCTAACAAAATAAAGTATATGGAGAAACCTTTTTCCCTTCTTTTCCGTTAACATGGTGGTCGTGACTGGCATTTGAAAAATAACAGGCTCTCTCAAAAACCACAAAAGTCACTCCTGTTTGGTAGCTTTGTGATCCTATTGCCAGCCTTCCATCTGTCTTTAAGCTCCTAAAACTTTGTAAAAGGTTATTCCATTTAGTTACTGGAAAGTAGGATACGACATTTCTGTAATATTTTGCAACCATTTCAAAATGTCCTGTTATGGAATAGTTTAGGAGTCACACTGTACTTTGGCAGAGTTGACAGCAGCAGCATTCTGCAGTGCGTGTGGTGACAGTAGACAGATCAGTGTGCGCACCTCTGCCCAGAAATAGGACATTGGACTCTCCTGCTCCTGATCAATTTACGTTCAACTATTTCACATTGTGTTCTCAGATCATCCAAGTGGCCAATATTTTTTTCCCCGTTCACCATTCCCTAAATGGCAGCATTTTTTAAGTTTGAATCTCAACCCTGACCTTCTTGTCGAGTTTGTACTCCATGCTAGAATCTGGTTTCAACACCAAGTTTATACTATATTAGAGCAAAACTGGGAAGTTCCTACAAAACCCTGAGATAAAACTTGAATCATATCTCAAATCATTCACCTAATGAAATTTGACAATGAAAGTGAAATTCAAAATGAAGATCTAAAACCAACAAATACAGAGTCAACATTTATTATATAAATACATATAAAACAGTATAAACAACTTTTCAAGGCACTTAAGTCTTAAATGGTTAACAATTGGACTGAGAACAGGATATTAGACGTGAACATGAACTGCATCATTCGAACTAACCCTCTTCTCAAATACACACCACCAGCGATCTCATACTCTTATCTCCTTTTGTCAATCACAGGAGCGCCGTTTCATTCACTGTGGAGCTTAAGATCATCATAATACACAGACACTCCTGTGACCGACCCAAAGACTTGTCACTGTAAACATTCAACTTTTTTTCGTGAACAATGCCCTGGTGCTCCACAAGAGCGCCCTCTGGCTCTCCTTCCAGGGATCAATTGGTCACACTTCGAGAGAACATTCCACTGAAAACATCAGATCTGTGACTCCAAACGTCAAGGTGTGAAATATTTAAAATAAAAGTAAACACCCTACCCTGTATGCATGTGACCATAAAAATAGCCTTGCAAAGACTAATATTAAGGCAACATGGATTACCCTCCAACCTTTATAGTGAACCACCAAGACAAAATAAATGTGGGGGAAAAAAAACAAATCACACCAATCCGTCATTTAAGAGGGTCACTGCACACATCAGGGTCATGGAGTCTCAGTCATGCCATTGGAGAAGCCCTATAAATGACAGTTTTTCCCATGGCTTAATTAACTATACAGTCGCGTCTTAATTAACTATACAGTCAATACAAAATATTAAAATACAAAAGTTCCCTTTGTCTGGGGTTAAATATAACTGGTCATAATTTATAAAGATTGTCTCTTTTTTGCAAGTAGAAAAAGCTAAACCAGAGCAGCAGTCCGCCACAAAAAAAGCCCCGTGCCGAGCGGCCAATTATTCCTCTTTGGTGTGGTTAGCGTTGCCATTCATGACGCCGTTTGAATGGTGGGCCCACATCTGGGCCTGCAGCACCTTGGGCAGCCGCTTGCCTTTGGTGTAGGCGTGGTACCAGAAGTTGAGGAAAAGGAAGAGGAAGATGAGGCCGTAAAGACCGATGATGTAGATGAAGATGGGGAACTTGTAGGCGCAGTCCTGTATGAAGAAGTACTGCGAGATGTGCGTGGTCACCATCACAAACTGGATCTGTACACGAGAAGTAGGGGAGGGGGGGGTCAGGACCTTGGACTCTCACACAAAATGGCTACCATTGGTATTCTCATTTAGCAACCTTCCACTTTCAGAAATCTGGAGATTGCAACATGGAGCAAAACCAGCCTTAACGGGGGAAGCAAACGTAACGTACCAGCTGAATGGTGGTCAGGTATTTCTTCCACCACAGGTACTTCTGGTATTTGGGCCCTAAGGCGGTCAGGCCGTAGTAAGTGTACATGATGACATGGACGACACAGTTGAGCACTGCGTGAAAAGTTCCCATACCACCTGGCGGGGTGAAGTATATGGTTAAAAACCACGTAAATGGAAACTAAGGCCACAAGTAGAGAGCTTGTGTTACCTGCAGAAAAGCGAACACCAAACCACCAGGTAAACGGCATAATAGAATGATGGAACACGTGAAGAAATGTCACCTGGCTGTTTTTCTTCCTCAGCACAAAGAAAACCTTTAATGGAGAGTGAACAAAAAGGGCAAATTGTAATATTTGTCAAATTGTCTTGATCCAATACTGACTACGCAACCGCCACGACTTACCGTGTCCAACATCTCGATGAACTTGGAGAAATAGTAAAGCCAGCACGTTTCTGCCATCTATTGGACAGAGACACTTTCAGCATTTAGTCACACAGCCAGTTGCAACTTTTAAAAACGACTGCATGATGTAAAAGACAGTCTTTGCAAAACAGAGCAAAACTCAATTTTAACTGTGTGGCAGTCCATGTGTTGATTATCAGAATTACAAACGTTTAATTAAATCCGTTTCTGAAGGTGCTAATTGAAACTGAGACATAAACCAAAAATTTAAAATTACCACTAGGTGACACTGTCGCGCTTCTCTTTGCATTACAAATCTGAAGTTGTGCTTTATTTTAGTGTTAAGCGTGGTTGTCTTTACACCTCGACTACTAGAATTATGACAACATACTCGTCTTTACCATTTGGTGCATGGATTGAATTTTCCATGGATGTCTGTCATTTTGAGACTTCCTACTTTGAGTGGCCATTGAATGCATCTTAAATTTAAAACGATGACAGTGTCTAACGGAGGTACGGCTTTCGTGAACCAGGCATCAAATTACCTGACAAAATGACTTGTTTCCAAAGAAATTAGACTGCCATTGTACCACAAATTATGGTTTAATGGTGCAGTGAGAAACAGAGGACTCCATGTAAATATATTTACCCTTGTAGCTTGTGGCGAGTCAGAGTAGTCAACGAGATCACAGCGGAAGGAGTATCCTGTTCCCCATCCCGACATGACAAACTAGAAAGAGACACTGTAGTTAATTGGCAAGCAAAATTTCCAACATGTTTTTTAAGTCATTAATATTGCACACTCAAGCGAGCAAACATGCACCCAATGCGGCAACATCGCGTACGTGCCGTTAGCGAGCATGATGAGTAACAGCTTATGTCGAGTCACCTCGTAGCACATGTAGAGCGAGAGTGCCACCACGCTGAAGTTGTACACCACCAGAACCCCTTTGAGGTCAAAAGCTTTACGCTTCTCCATGATGCGGGGTCCCAGTGATACGACGAAGTAGATGTACGCCATGATGATGATGTTCTGCATGACGGGAGATGCCATGAGCAGCCAGTTCTCCGTACGAGAGTCTGCGACAGGAGTTAAAACGGGTAAGGACCGAAGTTTAACCATAACAGAAAAACTGTGTGGCGGAGGAACTGACCTGCGTTCCGGATGAAGTCATCATACATGTGCGAAACTGAAGACTTGATATCATGCAGTTCCATTGTTGCAAGGTCAGCTTATGGGGAAAAGGACAGGAGGTCTGTTAGCATGTTTTGTGTACTTCAACTAAGTTGATTTGTATCACATATCTCCAAGGTAATAAAATTCGGCTTGCCAACTCTTTAGTTTCGTTGAATAGCAAGAATTAAAAAGGTATGCGTGCTCGTGCGCATGCAAGACAACAAGGCAGGCCACACAAAGCAAGTACTGTATGAGCAGTACAATAAGTAACAGCCTCGCAGCAAACAGTACCAATCTATATTTATATTCTTGAATAATCTATTCTTGGGCAAACATTTTAACAGTGGAAGAAGTAATCATAAATGCAGATAAACATTTTATTTCTGTTGGGCAGAATACTTGGCTCTTCAAAATTATTTTGCAGGGAAGAATAAAAAATAAAAAAGTTGCTGTGTAAGCAATTATTAACGCTTATTAACGGTCCTACTGGAGATGTTAAAACTTGTTATTTCAACTTTGCAGTGTACGACTAACTGGCCTGACTGGTTCTATGAAACAAGACCAGTTGTGACAGAATACAGTTGAGGAACAATGCAGAAGAGTGGAAACCGGAAGTCCTTATTGGGAAATCGCTGCAGGTTTCTGGTGATAAAGACGGGAAGTACACGTGAATACAAAATAATAGCGGAAGTACGAACAAGAGACAAAATAAAAGACTTTTTGGCAACAGAACAAATTTTGGGAGGTCGGCTGGAGTAAGCACCATTTTATACCAGCACAAATTGTACAAACATGGGCAAATTAAAGCGCCTACTTAAACGACGCCCATTTATTAGCATGAGTTATAATTAACATTAACGGAGGTAGAAAAAAAAGAGGCTTTTTGAAAAGCACCAAATACCTGCTTTTAGAGTCACATGCAATCTTAAATTGACAATCGCAAGGACAAAAGAACGTTTGTGGTTGTGATGCGGTGTCGCAAGGGATGTAAAACAAGTCTAGCAGCAGTTGCAACGCACACGTCCACACACTCCACTGCTTAAAAATTAAGTCTTACCTGGAAATTTGTCCTACAACCACCCAGTGAGAAATCCTTTCCAACGTTGAACTGCGGTTAAAAAAAAAAAGAATTAAGAGTCGGGGCGTGTATGACTCTCGACTTGCACAGGTGAGTCTTGAGCTCAGTTCACGTCTTAATGATGCGCGCGCCCGTGGAAATTTATGGCGTTTTTAAGGGGGCGGGTCTCGAGTCCTTCGGGGTTGCTGATTGGCCGGTGCCTGGACTCGGCAATGCCTCATTATAACGTCACAATGCCTTACCTATGCGATGAGTCGCACTGATTCTGTCATGATCGATAATTGAACAGAAACGGTACAGCGTGTACAGTATGCATTTTCCCATGAACACAGTACACTGCAAAATCTGAAGAAAAAGAATAAGAAAACAATATTTCAATTCACACGCACGCACACACATTGTATAGCACTAATTAATGTACTTATACTTCTTCCACCTTTAGATGGTTACGAAAAACTCTCAATCAAAAGAAATACACAAAACATAAACTTGTATATACGTATTTACATTAAAAAAAATCTTTATGTACTTTTTGATGAAAAGGTTGTTATTAAATGAAAAAACACAGACATCTTTTTATATCAGATCTATTCATTTGTATTCCTTTTTTACATTTTTATCAACAAAGTGTAACTAAATTGTCAGCTTACTGTTTTAATTGATGGCAGATTTTGGTAACAAAAAATATTTTTCAACAAAGATGTATTTTTTCAACATACTTTTGCAAATTTTTTAACAAGGCTGTTTGTTTTTTCAAGAGGTTTTATTTTTATAAATAGAAAAAGTACTCAAAACAATGTTGACACATTCAACTATATACAGGACACAAAAAGGCCAGTCAGTTTATTTAAAAATAATTACGTTTTACAAAAGCGAAAATGTTTAAGGGGCATCAGGGAGCGGCCTCGCTTGGTATTACTCATATCCTTTCGTAAGTTTCAACATAAACACAGATGCAAATTTGAACCACGAATGACTTAAGGCATACCGGTAATGTATGTTTTGCAATGCAAGGTAACACCCATCCATTGATTTGCAGATGGTGGGAAGAAAATGTTTAGTAAAAATACAATAGGAGAATTGACAAATACTGTATGTGTATAGCAGTCCTCTCAAGTCAATCATTACTAATCCTTAAGTAAACCATGATGTCAGGATTATTGTTTCACAATGATTTTTTGAATCTGTCAATCTGTTAATTTGCTAGTACCATAGTTCAAACAATGCTGGAGTCCATTGCTGAAACCTTGAAGCATCATTAGTCTTCATCGCTGCTCCAGTTGTCCTGGAAAGCGCGGTCCACTGACGACCTCACTGCAGCATCCTGAAAATGACAGTTAAATGAAGTGTCAACATTAAAATACAGCGCTTTGGATTTACCGCCTTAATATTGAAACAGAATGTGGTGATGCAAGTGTGGAGCAGAACAGCGTGACGTTTTACATTCCTGTCATGATTATCATATGACGTCATATCACAATAGACCAAAGCCATACCTGCCAAAAGATTTTCATGGTCATGCATGCAAGTGAGTAGATGACTCATCATTTCGGACCGACAAACATTTTCAGATTTGGAAATTACAAATCATGTCACCTGATCTGACTCTTCCTCCACATCCGGGCCACGTAGAACCGGAACCCATGCAAGTATATTACCGTCTTTACCTGCACTGTACAACTCCTATATGCCGGGAAAAGACACAAATAAGTTATATGTACACAAAATGAGCTCCATCAATTTCTGACAGGCACATTTTTTTTGTCAAAAACAAAAGAAAGCATTTATCCTGGATGTATTTAGTTTATTTTTGTGTTGTTTCCCCATCTGTATTTAGTATGTTTGGATGAATACCTAAAAAAAAAAAAACACACACACACACATGCAGAAGGACTGCTGAATTGTTACCGACAAGTACAGCCCCCCCCAAGGTTTACACAAGCAAAAAAATGGGGACAACAGATTGCCATCTTGGCAGGGGTGGCTTCTTTGCCCTGAACCATGAGTGAAAAGCCGCTTGACGGCATTCCCACTGCAAAGTACAAACAAAACCGGCATGACACAATGCATTGCAAGTGGTATGTCTTCTCGCTCTCATAGGCTCAAAAGTGCCCCATTGGGAGCAATTGGGGGATGAGATATCTTTGGCCATTTGGGGACATCTCACCTGGTGGTCCGGGTGGAACTCGCAGCAGTCCACGTAGTTGAAGTGACCCCGCAGCATGGTGACCAGCTCACCCGTGTGGAGGCCATACACGGCGACTGAGCTACCGCACGGCACAAACACAAACTCCGGACTGCAGCCCCGCGACACCGTCAACTGACGCTGCTTGCGGCTCTTGTTGCTCACTTTCCCGTAGTTCACCTGAGGGAAACGGGTGAAGACTACGTTCATACTAAAACCAGGGAATGATGTTTAAATAAAACAGGCAATCATGAAAGATGTGTTTTGTCCCAAATACTACCAAGTGCCACTACAAAGGGATGTTTGGAAAATGTACTCAGTCCTACTTGTTCAACTGTGCCCTTTCAATTTCCTCAGCTCAACTATCAACCATCTCAAGACTGTTGCTCTGTTTTCCCCTGAGGAAAGATTCTCTACCTCTTACGTGATGCCGAGTCTTGGAGGTGGAACAACAAAAAAAACAATAGCAACCCCTATACATTACATCCGAGGGATACGTTAAGGGCTCAAAGTAATGGCAGATTTTCCTCAGGCCTTAATGTTGACGATGTTGTCACATGCGACCAATTAAAGAAGTCCACAACGGGTTATCCATATACATTCTTATTGGTTGAGATAGGATCATTTACACACACTGCAATTAATCCTAACTAACATACCAGGGTGTTTTCCCCTGTGGCGCTGTTCCACAATCGCATGCGATCATCGGTCCCAGACGTGAGGAGGTGCAGGCCGTCGCTTGAGAAGCACAGGCCGTTCACTCGGCCGTTGTGGGCTGTGTTTGCTGGGTATTGATAGGAAAAACACATTATGTTAGCCTGATAGCATCATTTAAACTTGCTGTCACAAAAGCAATTCAAAATTACAATTGTGACAGCAATTTATTTTCCTCATGATCTATTACGCTAACGATTAGCGACTTAGCCTATGATACTGTTCAGAAACATACATACATATAGCTTGCCTAAATCCTGCAGCACAGTGTACAAAATACAAAATAAATGTCCTAAGTGAGTGAATGCATACCTGCCTCAGAAGCGCCTTTTGATTTGTCTCCATTGTGCTGGTCCAACGAAAATAGGCAACCTGATGCCCGACGCACATCCCACACTCTCACTTTGCTGTCAGCACTGGAGGAGACAAATCACCATGTTTGTTGGACTTATAGCAGCTACTTCACAAGATAAGATGTTAAATACCCATCTTTCTTTGACAGTGTCAATAAAATATGAGCATAATTATATTTGTAGAGGAAGAATTGGCCTGGTATACCTATTGTTACCTTTAATTGTTATTTCTCTGCATGTGGGGATTAACCATGCAGCCAAATTAAATATCACAAAGGCGTGCGTCACCGCGTGCCTCTTTTGTGCCAGTTGTTTTCAAAATCACTTTGACTCCAAAGGGAGAGCGGCGCATGGGTCCCACTAGATTAATTAGTAGGTCTAATGTAGCATAAAACAGGTGGAGGGCCAGCATCCACCATATGCTTTGGTGACACGTCTAGTGGAGTGCTCGAGATGTGCAGCCATCATCTTTGACTTCAGGCTACCATGTGGCCAGATGGCCAGGGAGGGGAATGACAAGATGAGCTGGTGGAATGATCTGCTGCCTGTTATTTCTCTCTTTGATGGGTCTCTGGGGGTGAATTACACTCACCGGATGCTTCCTAAGGTACGCCTGCACAATATAACAAGGCCCAGTGTAAAAGCTGTATCCAAAATTATTCTGTTAATTTTGACATTGAGTGTTAGAATAGCTGCTTAATTAATAGCGTTCAATTCAGTGTAGTAGATGTCATGCTGCAATTAATTGTGTTTGTCATATGTAAATAAGAAGAAAGTCCCATTAATCCAACTTGTAAAGCTCCATCCTTCCAGCAGATTTGAGTCTTCTCATTCATGCATTTCACCAGTAGGAGCAAAGTGGGTTGTAAATGGTGCCTACCTGGCAGTGGCTAGGATATGTTCGTATCTGGGTGACCATCGCACAGACAGGACCTCTGCTCTATGACCTGAGGTGGGGATGAAGATTAGAATATCATAGAAAATGTATTGATTTGACTAGTTCAATTTAAAATGTGAAAAACATTATCTAGATGCACAAAGTGATTTCTTTTCATTTTAATGATGATACTGTAGCTTTCAAATAATAAATGTATATGTGTGTGTTGTCATCTAGCACACTAACCCTGCAGAACTTGGATCTTTGAACCGGACTTCAGGTCACACAGCTGTATTTTAGGATATTCGGTGCCAACTGATAAGATAGGACACACAGAAAGACACACTAAAAACTACATTCTGTCACACATTCCTTCGAAACCAAAGTTCAACAAGGGAGGGGTGCTTGGAGGAAGCTCCAAAACTGGACTCCCAGGGTTGTCAGAAACAAGGTGTGGTGAATCAGGATACAGATAACAGCTGCTAATCACGAACAACCGCGATGCGCTCAACAAAGGAGTCCGTGCACATCAGGGCAAGTGAAATTCTTTCAAAATATAAAACGATTAAATTCAACTGTTGAGTTTCTTTTTAATAGCAGATTGATTCAAAGATTTTTCTAGATCTACAAACAGTCGTCGGACAGAGAGAGACTTTTTTTTTCTTTCTCTGAAGCACATGTATGACTAAGACAACTGGTATGGGTAACCTGTTGTTCCTGCTCGGTGATGTAGTAGTGCAACAGCATACAGAACAGCTCGCGTCACACTTCCGAGCCTTTGCTCATTCTGCTCGGTTTTAATGAGTAAGGGCATGCACCCAAATATCTACCTGCGATGAGACTGTGCTTTCTAGCGATGGGTGACAGGTGGTGGCTGTAGACGGTGCCTTCAAACTTAAACACTTCAGCGGGCTGAGGGGAAAACAACGACAAGAGGGGTGTTTACAAAAAAATCCACATTTTAATTGATTATTTTTTCAACATTTGTTAAAAATAACTTTTTTTTTTGCCCAAAATATGAAAAGTATGTTGAACCTCCTAATATCTCACTTCTTGCTGCCAGCTCACCTACTTTTAACCTCAGACTGTCACAATGATGTGTCAGATGTCAGACATCAGTCATTCTATCAATGAATGAACCATGACTCAATGCATACCAAACCAAACTGAAAACAATTACCTTAAATTGACAAAACTGTGTTCTGCGAACTATTAAGTAAATTGTCCCTACCTTTGACTGCAATACAACAACGAGGCTGGTGGCGGCCTTAGCTATTTAAACATTACTGTTCCGTTTGTACAGCCTTGACAGTGCACGTGCAAACAAACACAGGAGCAATTTTGAATCGCGAATGGCATCGCGTTGGTGCAGCTGTGGCGGTTACCATGCAAATACTCCAGCAAATACAAAAAAGCCTCTGTTGCTGCACCATGTGTCAGTTTGCCACTAGTCAGCCTATCAATGGGGCACACAGAGGAGCCTATGTTTGTATAAACATACTCCCTAAATTGTGGGAGACACACAAAAAAACTCAACAAGCTATAAAGGTTCAGTAGGTTCTTTTCTCTTGACCCTTCTTTGAACTTGTGATGTAACCATGAGGCCAGTGAAATTGTAGCTCAAGGCAGAATCGGCCATCTGCGACAGTGTGGCATAGGAAGGCAGAAAGCATGAAGCAATTATGAAGCCAAAGAATGGAAATAGAGACAAAGGGGGCGGCAACAACAAATCTGTACAATGGAACCTACAAATTCGGAAGCTTTGACACGGCCACGCCTTCAAATTGGAATTTAGCACTTTTAGAGATTTTTTTTAGAGATTTACAATCTTGAATGAACCTGACGAACTCTGGAGGCAGCATTTACAATAGAGTTTTAATTGGCTGCCCAACTAGTCCAGGGTGTACCCCATTTCTTGTTCAAAGTCAACTAGGGATAGGCTGCAGCTCACTCGTGACCCTGAGGAGGACAAATGCTATAGGAAAATCGATGAATGGATGCACGGTAACAGCAGTTGAACTCGAGGGAATCAATTAATACGGTACACAGCCTCACCAATAACTCGCCATGTCACACGTGTATGGGAGTGACATGTGTTACCTTAAGAGTCTCTGTGTCCCACACCTTCATTGTCTTGTCAAAGGAGCTGGATACAAACATGCCAGTGTCGTAAGGATACCACTGGACCGTCTCGACGCTGAATTTGTGGGCATGCTTGCTGGACCTACAATTAATTATATTGAAAATTGTTAATTGTGTGAATAATATAAGATTTAAAGAGATTCTGCTGGACATAACTTAACTTAAATGGGGGTCAAGACTCACCTTCCAATGGTGGAGACAGCCTTGCAGGTGTACTGCGGTTTCCCACTAAAGTTCTCCAGGTCATAGATGACAATCACTCCATCGGCACCGCCAGACAACATGCTAAACAAAAATGCAGGGGACATATTCCTAGTCACCTGTAAATTACTCTTATGATTAAATGGTACGTTGGCGCCATCTTGTGGCATGTTTCTGCTTTTCAACCATAAAGAGCACTAAAGAACGCAAATTAGTGAGGTTTTTTATTTTTGTAAAAACATGGGCATAAATTCCACATGGGAAAAACGTGAAACGTGACTATAGGCCGGGGGGGAGGTTACTATAATTCATAATAATAATATTATTATATATTATTTTATATATATACTATAATTAGAAAATAAAGATAAACATTTACTCACTATTTGCCTTCTATGACTTCAATGTCAACGGTATTGACACCATTTGCGTGGATTCTCTCCACATCCCTGTCTGCATTCAACTGCAGGCTTAGTACTCTTTTAAGATGCATAAAAAGAAGATCATTATCTACTGCAAGGGCAAGTGGTGTGTTACAGAGCATCTATGTTTACCTTCTCGTCGCCTCCACCCGCCTGAGTCGCAGAGGGTCATCCAGACCGGCACGCCTTGCTGCCAAATAATCCAGCATTGTTTCAAGAAAACATAACACGGGGTTAAATTTGTGCACATGCAAGATTTGTTCGATGCTAACAGAAGAGCTGGCATGCTATCTGCCGTAAAATTGAGGTTTTCTAACAAAAAAAAGTTTGTCACACTATTTGACATTACAGCTCATCCATCGCTGTATATGTAACGGTAGCATCCACGTTACAATGTAATGTAAGGTCTTAATTAAGTGGCTTTCTTTATAATTTCATTTTGCGACCGATACAACGCCATTTTGAAAGGGGGAAAAAAACACTTCCGGTAAGAAATGAGCAGATTGGTTCTGCAAATCCGCCATATGTCCAATTGGAGGGCGGTTTGTTCAAGATTGGCCCCGCCCTCCGAGGGACAACCCATGCTGAAGTTGGCCAACCAGCATTCAGTTTATTTACACTTGACCATCTACCGGAAGTCTTTCATAAACAACCGGAGTAAAGCGCAACCCTGTTGGCAAGGGTGCACAGAAGACAACTAAAACCTTCCCCTTTCCTACAAATATGAATAAAATGGTCGGGGCGTTGCGGAGGACGTTCGGCGTGGTACGGGAACACGTCGGCACGGACCACCTGGGGAATAAATATTACATTATCCCCGAACAGAAGACATGGACAGGTAAGCCATGTAATGGCGTGTTGAATTTAGGTCGATGCAATTTAGCCTAACGTTTCACCCTAGTCAAATTAACATCTATGATCGATTTGTCATCAATGTTTTGTTGATTTTGCGAGAATTTTGCCATTATAACTTTCAAAAGTGTATGCACTCTTGGTTTGACAGCCTTTTCACCTCTGTAGTACCTCACGTGTACCGCTAGATGGAGGACGAGGCTCAATAGTTATTCATCTGCTGATTTCAGTAAATAGATGCCATGTATACTGTAGCTCTTTTTTTTAAATTAAATTGTAAAAGAAAAAAACACTGAAAAACAATAACTCTTAAGAGATGAAAGGATTAATGGATGATTGCCATTTTGGGCCTCCATATAATTAACCTGAAAATCAATTAACCCCTCACATTGAATGTAAAACTGCCCCCCACCCTCGTTTTTGAAGTGTTAATATTCTGTATAAACGGCATTGATGCGCATAAACACAGAATGACACAGAATGATGTGGCATAGCCTACCTGACAAATCTCATCTTTCAGAGGTTGTATCATTTTTTCACCTTTATTCTCTGTTGTTGCGTTGTCAACACAAAATGAAGAACTGAAGTCAACCAATGACCTTTTCTGCCTTTTTCATTTGTTGGTGTTATGTATCAACACAGAATGGTGGGGTCCAACCTGTCAAGCTTCCGGTTTTGCAGGATGTATTCGACTCTAAGCTTATAAGCATTTTGCTTATAAGCGTTTTGTTCTGTATATACAGCACTGACAGAATTGAAGGGACCAAGTTGGTCATTTTTGACATTTGAGAGGGTGCTATCAGAAGCCTTTTTTTTTTAACTACCTGTAAAAGCTATTTCACCTTTTGCCCACGTCACCTTTCCATATGATTAAGCCTTTGATTTAGTGTCAGAAGCCCTTTTACATACATCATTTCTAAGAACCCTACTTTCCACCTCTTTTTCTAGTTTACTGTCAATAAATTCCTCTGCCCCAAAAAATATGGAATGAAGTTGACACAGCAATTTTCTATCATCTGAGGTATTGTCAGAGCGGTAACAGAGTCTGGATGATGCCTGTGATTGATGACGCAATTCTAGCACAAATATTGAATTTGTATACATTGCATGAGACTGGACTTTGAGTTCTGTGTGAAAGGCATAGCAGATAAAATGCTGACTCCTGTTACGGCTACCAGTCCAGGGTGTACCTTGCCTTTTGCCCGAAGTCAGTTGGTATATGCTCCAGCACACCCCCAATGAAAATAAGCAGTATAGAAAATGGATGGATGATTACATACAAAATTATTTTTTATGTCATCTTCTGACAATATGGCATGCATTTTAATTAAATAGATTATATACATTTAGTAATAATGAACTCTTCTTGTGAAGTTAACGTCTTGGTCTGGAGACGGAGAGGCCAGCCTCCAGCAGGCTTGCACGCATGGTTTCATTCTGACTGAACTTGACTTTGTGCTTCACCTTTTTCTTTGCAGTTTGCTGGGGAAACTTGCGCCCACCTCATATTTATAATTCATTACAAGGCTGCGGGCTGTCAGACTATTCAAATGAGACATCACACAGGCCCATTTCCCATCACGCTACAGGCCACCGTTTGACTGGCCAATCTCAATGACTGACACCGCCGGCTTGCTGGAGAAAAAAGAACGCTGGACGCCGTGCACACGCACGTGTGAGCACGCCGATGCATTGCCCCAAAAAAAAAAAAAAAGCAATATATTCTGTCCATATTTATGTCCTTTTTTTCTTGCCACTCTGCCCGGTCCAAGCTGGTGAAAATAAAAGCAGATGCATTATTCAGGCCATATGTCTCGCTAAAGCCAGCTCTTTTTGATCTTAAACTGATAGGCCAAGCGTGGGCCCGTGGCCTTGAGGCTTTGGACCGCTGAGCTTTTTTTCACCGCTGCATACCAGCCGTCGGTTCGGGCAGGGTGAGCGAAAGCTTTCTCCGCTCTACCTCCTTCTTTCTATTCATTTGTTCATCCCCCAGTGCTTGTGGTCCATCCTCCTACCTTTATCCATGCTTTGCTGCTCCCATTTTCTACCTCTCTCGGACTGTTAACTTTAGAAAACTGGGGCGTAAGCAATCTTGCGTGTGGTAAACTATGTATGAAGACTTTAATAGTTGTGCCGAGAGAGGACTGAAAGGACACGCCCGCCTTGTTGGTGCAAAAAGCACGAGGTTGTTTTGATCATATATAGGACAGTTGTTTAGTAGAACTACCTAAAAACTGTAACTTGTGGTATCAACAAATCTCATTTTTAAGTGGGACAATAATATGTGGCTCATTGGGCCTCTTCTATTGTTTATGATTATGTCGAGCCTGAGTTTCACTGTGTCTTCATGCCGACTTTTTTCTTTTCCTCCAGCGAGTCCGTCCTCCCCTTGGCCCCAGTTCTCCTTTTGTTGCCGCCTCTCGACTTTCTCTCCCTTTGAAGCCTTGCCAGCCGAGATTGCGATTCAGTACACAAGAGTAGTTCAGTATGGTGGAATGGCTTGGACTCTCCCCCCTTACCCTTTCCAGTGCCTCACATCAAAACGAACAGGCCTCAGTGTGAAGTGCATGCCTGGAGAGGGAGCAACTGAAGATACCCAGCGCCGTCCTATTGCCCGACCACGGCGCCCCGCAGATGCTTGTCTACGGGCACTGGTCTTGCCCGACCGACCCTTGTAGTCGGCTCCATCCGCATGAATACGGAATCAATATTCATTCTACTCTCTCCCTTGCTTTTGTGCGCTCGCTTCCCAGGCCCGGCCGGCTCTGCCTCCCGCCGCACGGGGCGCCGTGTCACGCTAACCAGATGAAAGCCGAGGTGACGAACAAGCCCCGGTTCAGCGGCGCGCCCGCAGTTCCCGACGCCTGCCGTCCCCGACGCCTGCCGTCGCCTCCTTTTTCTATTTAGGAAGAAAGGAGGCGCGCTGACATTATCGGCCGCTGCAGGCGCATTTGAAAATAATTGCCTGTATGATTGCTATTTTTCTCACCTCTTTGAGGAGGTGTAGCCTTTTGTCTCGGGGAATCAATGGCTGCTCAATACCGGACAGAGGAAAGGCAGTCTTCTTTCATGTCTGCCTGAAAAGGGGAGTATTTTTAGCCCTATTCATTTTTAGCAGCGTCTGCCATGCAGTTTTAATCTATCGCTCCTCTCCTCTCCCTGTGTGTGGAGCAAGAAAGGGTTTCAGAGGTTCCTCAGAGGTGCACCACGCTGTGTCAGACAAAAAGGTGCACCATCACCATCCCTCTGCCTTTTGTCTATTATTTATTTGATCAGCCAGCTCTCACCTATCAAGTCCAAACTGAAAAGGCCTGCACTCGGCTATTTCAGGATGGGCGACTCTCGGGACTGCGAGGGAGGTGCGTGTTTCTGTGGCGTGCGCGCATTTGTATCGGCTTTGTATTTAAAAGGAATCGGCGATTGCATGCGCGCGTGTGTGTTTTTCTTTCCCCTCCCCGCTTCATGCCCTAACACACTTAACACAACAACAGATGGCCGCGTGTCATCAGATCGTTGATTCAAGCCGCTTATTTTCATGGAAAGAGTCGCAGCGGAGGGAGACGCCGGTCCAAATGGCTGTTTATTTTGCCACAAGTCCTCCCTCGGGTGCCATGAAGGAAGGTCTACCCTACAGTAGGACATCAAGGTGCCGTTTACCGCGCATCGGTGTTGTCCAGACCCGCTACAGTAAATCACGCTAATTGATCAGCAGCTTTGCGGTGCACAAGGTTTAAATGAAGGTTGTTTAATCGTTATGGAGACACGAGTGTGTTTGGCTCATCTTGCACGGTGCCGGTTGCCAAGTGTGGGCACGTGTGTGTGTGTGTGTGTGTGAGATGGAGCATCATGGAGTGGCTTAACTACTAAATTAAAAAGGCATTTGCAAAGATGGATGCTCAAGCTGAGATCAAAGACGACATATTCCAGTGGGAGAGCATCACAAGTAGGGCAATGCTGCCAATGTCACCACAGTTCACACTTCAAGCCTTGAACTTGAGCGTACGCTCGCGGGTCACTTCATTAGGTACACCCGCAGACTCAAAAGTGGGCGACGGATAGCAATGGTTTTATTTCTGCAGAGATGCAATTCACCAACCGAGGTGTTCTAATCTCAGATGGGCTGGCAAGATGTTGCGCCACCCGAGGAGGGCTTTCTTGTCACAAAAGGTCCCGACTTATTCTGAATATTTTAATGAAGCAGACAGGCATAGAGGAAGCGGGAGTGATAAGGCACAGTGTGGTGGAAAGAGAAGGAGACTTCAAAAAAAAGAAAGTGACTGACAAAGAACAACGGGAGTGCTGACATCCGGGGTGAAATTACAGAGCGGATGGCATGAAGGAGAAGAATGGTGAGCGTGAAAGGCGTTTTTTGTTTTTTTTCTGACAGAAAGAGGGTGAAATGAGTGGGTGGACTGGGCAGACGGGAGAAGGTGGAGGCAGGTTAATGGGAAGGGGATTTGATGAGCGTGATGGAGGTGAATGGAGAGGGGTGGACAGCTCTGTGTATGGACATCATACACATGGTGAGGGTTACACAAAAGGACGCTGAGTTCCTGGCTCGCCACCATTTTTTTCCCCCCCTTCTTCCAATACTGAGGAGTCTGACTTCAAGAGGACTGGTGGTCTTAAGCGAGCGGGGGTATCGCATCCCTGTTCCCCACAAGCGTGCCTGCGTTTAGTTAAAAGTGACACTCGGGGGAAATCAGCATTCCTTTTCTTTTACTTCTGTATGAATTATTTTGCTCAGCCTCAGTGGCTTCAGTGGCGGCAGGGACAAACAGAATGAGGGCTGAATTTAAAAAGTATGGAAAAAAAAATCCAGCCCAAGCGGCAGCGGGCCTACTTTACACTTAAGCTCCTCCTCTCTCTCCACAGCGGATGCAAAACAACGGCTGGCCTTTTCCTTTAAACCCTTTCTCTGCGTCACAAGGCTCACAGCTAATAGGTAACCATGGTTACGGGCTTCACACACCCCTCCCTTCCCGGTTAGATTAGAGATTGGAGGCAAGAGAGTCCGGATTGCTACCTGGTTTCCCTGGCATCACTGATGCTTATCGGATCACTCCATCATCATAAGGCTGTCCATTCCCTCGGAATGAAATAAACGAGACTCGGTCCAGGCGTGCAGATGGGTGTCTTCAATCTGCCTTTTTGTTCTGCTGCACTCGGTTTGCTCGTGGTGGTCCAGTTCAGTTTGGTTCCCCACGGTATAGTTAAAGTGCGGATCCTCTGTTTTTTTTTGTTTTTTTTTTGCTGCCGATTCTGATTCGATCATCCATAAGTAAGATTTGCCAAGCACTATTGATATTTTCAATTCATTCTAACTGTAACTAATGATTATTTTAATCAACGTCCATCCATCCATTTTGCTCCGCTTATCTGGAGAGGTAGTAGCTTTAGCTCGGAAACCCTGACTTTCCGCTTCATCTAGCTTCATCCAGGTCTTGCGGGTGGGGATCCTTAGGCATTGATTTAATTTATTTCTTTTTATTATTTATTTCCATCCCTTATTTTTCAGTGACTATTTTGAAAATGCATAAACAAATTATGATTCAAAGGGTCTAGTGGTTGCAGGTTCAAACTACAAGCTGCTACGGGTGGTCATTTATTTTTTCAAGGCTTGAAATATGCGCTTTCTTCCCCACTTTTCCCCCCCGCTGCGAGTCAGGTGCTCCTCCGGCGAGGCGTTGGTCCACCCGTCGGAGAGAGATGATTTGTTTATCAGTTTCTCTGCAGATGTTTCCAGTCGGGTTGTTTCCCCCTTCGCTGACATCTGCGGGAGCCATCAAAAGAGTGAGCGCTTGACAGTCTAGGGACACCCGCCACGACATTGCGGAGATGGAAAAAAAAAAATAACTCTTAGGTCGCCCCCGGCAGGAGTCACCTGGGAGATGATGTGTCAAGTTGGGGGTTGTGTGTGTGTGTGTCTGTGTATAAGAGACAGCGGGTGAGTTGGCGCAGGTGATTGAGTTTAGCAGGGTGGATTCAGGGTTCAAAGAGCAGCCCCCCTCAGAGCACACACACGCCGTCTTCTTCTCGCGAAGGCGTGCCTGCCGTTGGAATTTGGCACGCCACACCGCTGCCACGGCAACCCCCATCTCACCTCCTTCATCGCTCCACCCCAAAGTCTCCTCCCTCCCTAGCTCCCCACCCCCACCTGGGGGCTGGCAGACGAGTTGCACTCAGACAGGTGAGATGGCTCATGAATATTAATGCAGCGGGGATTTCATTCCTAAAGCTGCCGGAGCTCCTCCCCAACCCCCCCTTCTTTGCCCACCCCCTCTTCCCCGACGCAATGTCGCTGTTTGTCCTTCACGGTGAGAGGCAGCGCCCTCACTCCTGTCCCTCAGGTTAATCTGCCTGTTCACCAGCCTGTGTGTGTGCGTGCATATTGGTAAGTAGGTTCCCCCTAGTGAGTGATGAGGAGGCAGAGCTGTCACAAGGGTCCCGCTGAGATCGAGAGCTGCTAACACCCTTCATGCCTCTCTCACCTCTCTCTCCACGAGGGGGGAGGGGGCCCTCAACTGTCCCACTTTGATTGAATGACCAGAAAAAAAATTGCACAAAGTCAAAAGTCAGTTGTTCGAGTTCAATTTTAACTGGAGGTTTCTTTCCTCCGGGGGGCACTAGAGGCCTTCAGGGAAGGTGTAACAGCGAAAGAAAAAGAAAGAAAAGAAATCTGCTAATTTGATGTATTTTCATTTCCTACAGTGATAGATGAGATTGAAAAGTTTTAAGCGTGCCCTGTGATTGGCTGGCAACTAATCCAATTTCTGTTTCTCATCCAAAGCCATGATCAGGTCAGGCTCACCTGAGGACAAGCGCTTCAAAAAAAAATAGTTGGATAAATGAGTTTGAAGGGATTTTCATCATGCTATGTTGTCATGGTCATACAAAAAATTAAATATATATTTTGTTGGCAGATGCAGTCATTTGTCTAAAGAGTCAAAATCCAAGTTTTACTGAAGCGTGTTATTGAAATATCTGCCATTCATTCTGTGGGTCACATTATTATTATTTTATTTTCCTATTGTTGTGTCAAGATTTAACCATAACAGCCACTCAAGAATACATAATAGTCTTGTTGTCTTACATCATTTATGCGGACTAAAAAGGGACCTTTTATCATATAAATGGAGAAAGAAACAAATTTAGATAATGCTTTTTTAAACATGCACTTTGACCACAGGAGGGAAAAAAACAAAATGAAGCTTTAACATGGGGAAACCATTAACTGGTTGGGTTTAAAGAGGGCAGGACAATATACTACCATGACGATGAGATGTAATTGTAATGCAATTCACTTATAGGACTGTATGATATATAACAATCAATAGCTATTATATTATTACATTCATCTAATTCTCAATAAAAGCCCTCTATTAAATTGTTGTAAAAGCTTTTCTAATTACATTTAAAGTGCAGGAAACGTTGGGTTTTCATCAAGCAGCAATTTTATGTGATTCACATGCAAGCTATTATACGTCTTAATGGAAATCCACACAACACTGCAACACGTAGTCTTCTCATGTCCTTTGCGTTTATGGGCTTCAACGAAGGCAGGTCAAAGTCACCTTATAATGGTAATCTGCTTTTCAGGCATAAGCACAACTACGTATAGTGAGGGTAGCTAATTTGCCAAGCAAAAACTCTTTTAAAACTAGTTCATTCCATTACAGATGTTTTGTTTTGATGTAATATCTTGCAAGTTTTCTCATCAAGACATGAAACAACAGATTCATGAAATGTCATTTCCTTTAAATGGGGGAATATTTATTTAATTATACCAGGAAAATGACTTGATTGGCCGGTCACATGGCATGTATTCCACTCATAAGTATCTTTGCAACAGGGAATTAAATAACAACAAATTATAAATGACACCAAGAAGATAGCCCAGGACTGATAATTCAATATTTGGTATTTCAAGAAAAAAAACATCAAATAAAATGTGTCAGTTTTTCAGATAATTGTCATAGAAAAACACGATTTAATTTTGTTTTACATTATTTTATGTAAACATTAGGAAAAACAAATCACATACAGTTTGGCTAGTGCTGTTAAGTACCTACTCAAGAAAATTAACAGATGACATAAAAAATTCAAAAGGCTGCCCATAAATTTGATTTGAGCTCACTGTGTATGTTGTGTTTTTTTTAAATAAACAAATACTCTAGAAATTCAAGCAGTGGTCATGCTCACACTTTAACAGCTGCCGTGTACTGTACATTACACGCTTATTTGTGCGTAACTTCACCACTATCAGTAACAATCCACTGTAAAGTATTTTGTTCATGAGGACAACTGCTGCCTTTGCTTGCATCATTTCTAGGGGTGGTTGTGTAACCACGGCCTGCGCGTGTTTTTGTGCAGCTGTCCTAGATGTGAGGTTACCAGCAGAGCTCACGAAGCGCCCCCCCCCCCACCCCCTTCCAGTGTGTATATGTCGTGGGAGAATCCGCTGTGTTTCAGAGATATATGGACACACTGGATATGTTATTCAAATCCGTGAATAAATGCCTCGGTGGGCCGAGGGGTTTAGTCATGCTGCAAAAGTAACGAGACATGAGAACCATGTCGGAACCTAGCCGAGGAAAGCGATACAGACGGTCTACTTGATTTTCAGTAAGCGTATTCGTTCGGCATTAGCTATAGCGAAACGCTTTGCTTGTGTTAGTGGGGGGGGGGGTACCATTTTTGTACCGTTGCCACCCACACCACACCCAATGCAAATATGGAATGGGATCAGTTTATAATTAGCATACCTGTTAAACATATTTGCTCGCCACGCGTGGAGACCAGAGTCTTTCGTTTGCTGGCACTTGTTTTTGTTCTGCAATCATGGAGGGGGTGGAGATGGAGGGGGAGGGTGGGGGGGGCATGTTCTCTAAAACAATTTCTTGGTAGACAAGTATGATTGTATCTTGACCTGTGTATCAAGAAGAAGCTGAGGAGCCGACAAGGCCCTTTTGTGACTCTACTCGTAACCAAAGCAGAACCAAAGCAATGCTAGCCCTAATGAGCTGACCTGATTACTATATAGGCGGGCACATAAAGTATAGAGACAAACTCGTAAGGCATAATTACAGAAGCGTATACGCTTGGAAGCGGCTTTTTTTTTTTTTTTTTTCACAGCAACAGTAAACATGCTGAGAAGATGCTAGCGCAATAACCTTCGGTTGGGACCGTTATGGGCGTGTTTACAAAGGGAATACTTTCATCCCAAGGGTTCATAATGCGGCTATATATACGTACATATCGTGACATCACATATGTATAACCCAACACCTAATTAAACAGATTAGTACAATTTGATGTGGTACAGTAATGGGCCTTTCCGTTTTGGGGTACAGCGGCGTGCTAAGTGTCGCTAGGCTAACGCTGGCGATAATATGAAAGTCTTTAAAATAATATTGCTGTCATTTGAATTGACGTTAAGATACAATCATCGATCTAAATTGAAGTCAGTGCTCGTCTGCGAATCCGAAGGACGAACAACAAAGATATGAATAAATGACCTTTTAAATTACACTTACGTTAAACGCTGCCATTTTGGTGCCCTTGTACGTGTATCCGAGAGATCCAAATATTAAGGCCATCAGTCTGCATCCAGTCAGCTACCGCCGTACGCTGATGGAATCCTGACAGATTGTCTGTGTTTTGGAGCGTGTTGTTTTCCCTGCCCATCTATTTCTCTCCTGCTAGCCATGTTTTGCCATGCATCATCACTCTAGCTCTCATATCGACCGTCCCCTTTTTACCTCCTAACGCTTATGCTCTCTCAGCGGGGGGGGGGGTGGCCAAACGTGCGACTGACTACCTGTGAGGCTAAATCTGTGGAAAGACAGCAAAACCTGCACGCCCTACAAAGGCGTTTTCTTTCATTCTCCTAATCCTCACCCGCCCGCCCTCCTCCTTCGTCGCCATCTCCGTGTCATTGTGTGCCAGCCAAACTTGTCTAATCAGCAGATTTCCACCAAAATAATTGGTGGCGGCCTTGCTGCCGGCGAGCCTCGTGCCGTACACAGATAGGGAAAAGGCGCACTTAATATTCCGCACGGCTCGTGCCTGCCCCCTCCTCCCCTACTGTTCCCTCTGATATCTGACCTCTTTTGTCTCCTGCGCGGCTTGATGTTGATTTTGGAGGGCATTGTTAGCCGCGGCGCCGCCATTGGTAGAGCTGGTCGGCGAAAGGCGGTCGGAGGGGGGCCGTGGTTGGTCGGGTGAAAGGGAGCCTCATTTGCATAAAGGCTTAGCCCAGATTTGGAGCCACTCAGCGAGATCTGAGGAGAAGGGCCCGGGGGCCACGAGGTAATCATCCATGGTCTGTCACAGCGCTGTCATTCCTCCATGTATTTATATGTGCGCACAAGGAGGGGGCCTGTGTGTGTGTGTGTGTGTGTCTGTGTGTGTGTGTAAGTGAGACTTGTCATTGTTTTTTGTTTGTACCGCTTTGCATCATCTCGTACGCCCTCTCCTTTTGTTTCAGGGAGACTCGTCCGTGCCAAGAGGATGGTGGAGGCCTCAAATCCCGCAGAGTACGAATATACGGAAGGCAGCATACCAATCGAGTGGGACGGTGAGCGCCAGTCCCTCTCTAAGCATCAAATCGAGGCCTTCGCTTTTGTTTTTCTTCTTTTAATTCCACACTCGCGTTACAAGATGGAGGTTGTGAATGCTTTTTTATTTTTTATTAATCAGACACCTTCTGCCAGCTTTATAAAAGTGTGCCGGTAAAATAGCGTTCCTTACAAGTGGATACAAACGCTTCCCTCTGTCTCAGGCTGGCTTTATCCACCTTAAACCCCTCATCCCGCTTCGCCCCATCCCTCATGCATTTTCATCAGCATGCAAATAAGAAAAGGGATAAAAGAGGGCCCAGAATCCCCAGCGCTAGCTGGAGGAAGAGTTGGAGAATCTCTCTCTCACTCTCTCTTTGGCTTCCTTGAACCTGCTAGGCTATGCAGCCAGCTCAGCCAAAATAGAGCTCCTTTCAAAAAAAAAAAGTGCAGTGATATGACAGGAGAAGTGAGGAAAGAGGACAAAGGTACTGATGAGAAATGACAGAGCGTGTGCGCTTTCAAATTCCGAAATCAGAGTGGATCCGCCCGTTCTCTTCCAGGACTCTCAGTGGTCCAACTGGTTCGAGCAACTGTTTTCCTTCCTCCATTGCTCACCGTGATCTGTTCTAGGACACTAGTTGGCCTCCGATAGGAAATAAAGGGATGCTAAATGAATTGAGGTCTCACGAGATAAGCTGTAACGCACAACGGTAGCTCAGACATCAAATGTTTGAATTGTGAATTATCCACCTTCTGGAGCGTTGGACCCACAACAACTCCACATGAGTACCAGGTTGCCCCAACAAGAGGTTGCAGCACCTTAAAAAAATAATTGCCATTTTGAAATATGACTGCATGTTTTGTTTGTGTGGGTGTTCTCACTATCTGTTTTTTTATTATTATTATTACTGCAGCTTGGATTCGAGGCAGACGGAAGGAGGCTCCCTCTGTAGAGGTACGTCCCCCCCGCCAGCACCCCACCGCAGCAGCAGCATCCCTGCTGCGATGATGCTTGGACTCTTGGGGGGTGGGCTTTCAAGGCAAAGGAGAGGCTTTTGATTTGGTTTCTATCTTTCGCATTCGAACGAGCAACTTTTGGGAGCAGCATTAAAATAAACATCATGTCCTAGTTAAAGCCCGTGAATGCGCTGAAGTTGATTTTTCAGGTACTTCATGTGAGTATTTAATTTTCGGATGATTTCTTACTGTTGATTGTTGTTAATGAAGATTAGCTAGCTGTACAAAATGGATGCAGAAGGTCTGTGTGTGTCGGTTTGGCTTTTTTTTTATTTATGGCTTTCTCCTAGATGGGAATGTTGAACGCTGGTTCTTTTTTTTCCTTCCTCTCCCTTGTGTTGCTCTCTCCGGGTTTTAATTGCTCTTTAAACGCGAGAATGCTGGAAACGGTTTGGGCCTCAAACAAAATGTGGCTCGATGTAGGAAATCCCTCGCTCACTCGATCGCCGCCTCTCCTCGCCAGCGGGCCTGTGCCATCCCTACCCACCACTGTGCCAGAACATTCTATTCCAATTTTCTTTGCCTCGTGTCCGCTCGTCGACAGCTGGACCGACCAAGACTTCACTCCCGGCACATTTACCCTAAACCCCCTTGTCACCTCTCTCTGTCTCTCTTCCCAGTCCAAGTCTGACATAAATTGATTGGATTAAATCCTGTCATTAACAGTCTGGAAAAGCAGCTTGGTATGTTTGCCTCCGTTCTCCCCCCAAAGTGTCGCTTTTTTGGCCGCGCCGCTCACTTTTCCAGGCCAGCGCGCCGCAGCAGCAGCCCAGTCGGCACGGTCTTTTTATGACATGGCTCAAGTGATGGCGAGGGAGGGGGGAGCTGTTTAGAGTAGGAATGTTGGTTGAGCAGGCTTTTCCAAGCGTGGACAATTAGACGTTTCACTCATTGTCATAAATGCGCATTTGTTCCTGGCATTGCTACTTTGAGTTGCTTTTTTTTGTAAATGTGAGCAGATGCTGCTTTGTGTACCCCTCCAAAAAAAAAAGGGAAAAATGGAGTCAGAATATCTATCCCTCTATATATTTCTGTCGCTATCGATCGCTCTAGGTTTATCTCTTGTTATCTTCTGGCTAGCAAATTTTTGTCACAAAATCCAATTTGTGTCCAAATGATGATTGGTGTGCATGCACGCAGGAGCTGATGAAGAATGAGGCCTACAGGGAGCAGATCAAGCTGAAGGCCACGGAAGTGGAGGAGAAAGACTTGGCCCTGAGAACGAAGGAATACGATGAAGGCCTGGTGGCGATTCCATCCAGGACTGTGGCCGCGGGCCATGCGGCCGCCACCAGCTTTGGCAAGCAGGAGCTCAGCAAGGAGCCCACTAGCACCGCCAACACCTTCCAGCCGGGCTCCTGGCGTCCTAATCCCAAACAGGAAGCCTGAAGAGACGGTGGTATGGACTTAGACCACTTGGCAGTAGAATGCAATCTCACAGAAAGAAAGGCTGACTGTTTTCATTCAGCTCTTGTATCAGAGCTCTTTCATTATGCTGCTAATGAAGTGGCAGGTAAGTGCAATTAATTTGGTGTTAATAAGCAATACAAACATTATTTGCATCCTGTTTGAAGAAAATTGTACATCCAGAAATTAGGAAACTGTGTTTTATGATGCTATTAAATGTTACACAAGCACCTGACAATGTTGGGAGGGTTTAGTTTGATCGCAGAGTGTCACAAAAAATAGCATTACATTTTATCTTATGGAAATATACGTATGTCTTAAGGACCTACACACACACAATGTTTATTGCCTCCATTATCAAATTTAAAATGTAACTTTGACTGGGCAAGATGGCCTCAGAATATCACATTATTGTACATACTCACAAACTTTAAAAATCTGGACCTTTTTTAAAGCAACCATGAAAACTTTATTGATTACAAATAAATTGGTTCAGTACAGTAGGGCTTCATTTCAATTGAACACAATGAAGATGTTAAAAAAGGAATGTTATGTGTGGCAAATGCTACACACAATGACAAGCAAACCTGTGTATAAAAATGTCAAACAGACTCTTGCTGAGGAAAGTCCGACGGGAACGTCCGTCTCGACACTGTTCGACCAGTGGTGTGCAGGCGCGCACTATCCTTGCCCTAAAGGATCTGCAGCGGTGGTGAAGGCAACAGGTGGGCGGGCCTTCATCCTCCACACAGCCATCTTATTAGTTCCTCTTCACCTTAGCCAGGTTCTCCTGACGCCGCTGCCTCCTCTTCTGCTCCTTGTCACGCACCTCGATCAGCTTGGCCAGTTTCCACGACAACAGCGCACAAGCGATGAAGAGGGGCGTGAGCGCCAGCAACACACTGGTCAGGAAGCCGTAGGGATCCTTGGCGCACCACTCCACTATGTACTGGACCCATGCTCGCATCATTTCAATCATGGTGCTGGGGAAAGAATCGTGCATCAGTGGTTCGGTGACAAGTGGGAGACATTAGGGCAAACGTCGTGGAGTGTAAAACTAATTATATTGCATTTTATCTTTGGTGCCCTGATATATCATGGGCAGTCAATTCCCAATTTAGTTTGTAGATACATTCAGTGGAGCGTGTTAATCACATATGTGCGTTGACAACCATATTCGCACTCGAAATTTTAATACTTAAACTCTCATCATTGCACTTCACATACTAAGTAAGCCCGAAGACGGGTTTCGAACTCCGAGCTAACTACTCCACCAGCCTAAACTGGAGGCACCGTAGCATGAATTCGAGCTGAAACAGACGTAAATAACGTATACTCGCCGATATGAGTGAGTAAAATGAACGTCACACCTTCAGAATAATTACTAATTTGATGCTCGCTACTTGTTCATCATTCAAAACGAACGAAAAAAATAGCTCCACGTCCGCAACATTATCACAATTCGTTTCTATTCATCTGTCGTTAGTATTATACGTGAAGTTTGAGTGCCTCCGTGAGTGATTTAAGCGAGACTTTCGAACGGGGTTAGCATCATCAGCTAACCAGTAGCCGGGTAACGGTCTGAGTTGCATCAAAGACGAAAGTTCAGCAAACGAAACATGCGAACATGTGTGGATTTTAAAAGGTAAGTTCTAATGTCGATGCTCGCAACTTGCAAAGTGAGACAGATACTAACCTGCGCGCTGTGATTTCTTTTTATTTCTACCCCTTTTCGATTTCTTTTCCTGTTTCCGGATGCAGTGCTGGGAAGGATGTGACGTAATCACAGTGTTGAATGGGATTTGTAGTTCGTTGGGATGATAACTCAAACATTCGCGATGTTTATTATGCAGAGTAAAAACAACGGTAGCTATGACGATGACCAGAATTTGACAGTGTTTCTGATTAAAATGTCCAACATAATGAATACATGAAAAACTTGGACAGCTACAAATTAATTAATTATTCATAATTAGATGTTTATGATGTTTCCTTTTAACAAATTAATAGATGGATGGATGGAAGTTAGTAGAGGATAGGATCTCATAAAACTATCTATCCAGAATTTGTCGAGTAAACATAATAATTGTAATATTGATACAATTCAGAATGAACATACACATAATAGACTGTATATATAGAGGACACTGTACGTAATAAATGCAATAATATATTTTTTCATTTATGTTGATTCAGAATTTGAATTTATTACATCAAATCCAGACAGGCTTCTCTACAGTGAGATATTATTTGAAGTTTTTCAAACATTGACCCTTAATATTTATATATTAGCCATTGGCACTTTATATTTACTCAATTGCAGGAAGTAATTAATCATTACCTTTTTTTACATTTCGACATACATCACCTTACAATGTAGAATTTTTCTTGGATGGACTTGAGGAAACACCCTGTGATGCTGCTGTGATGTCATATAATGTCATGATGCATATCATAGTGGAAACTATGTAATATGTACATTTCATTTAATATATTTCATTTCAATCAAAAATAATACTTCAGTTATAAAAAGTTTGTAATTATAACAACTATATGCAAAGATGCATTGTAACTTGTGAGCTACCACATTTCCCTTGTATTATTTATTATTGTTTTATTTCGTTTCTTTTCAATGGAAGGGGGGAAATTGAGGCGTTTATCGTAGATGAGTACTGATTAACAGAGACGTATTATTAAAGTGCAGACCAGTATTTGAAGAGTCACACTGTGAAATACATGTAACCTTGTAAAAAAAAAAAAAAAACACGCACACACACCAACAACATATGACACCTGGCTTTTATTATGGACAAAATGTGATCACCAGTAAATTTTCTGTTTGAACAATCCTGCAAATTATAAAGCAATAACTCCCGTCCGCAAGAAGAAAGGGAGCCAAAAAGGCTTCGTTGGCCCTCTGAGAAAGATGACTAACATAACAAAGCAGGACCTCCTGGCTTTGTGAACTTCCTGTGGGGAAGTATTGAAACCAAATCAGGTTAGGCCACATCTGCTGGCTCCATACGGCATGGATCGCTTTCAACGAGGTTCAAAGGGCAGCCTTTTTAGTCCCCCTCGCATGAGTCGCGACGGGGGCTGCTGGGAACACGTTGCTAGCATTTCTCATTCACAGGCATACTTTTGGTTGCCTTTTATAGACCATTAAGGAGCACGCCAGCCATTTTGTTGAATTGTTTTAATTATTACGGTAGTTTCTGGGCGTCTCGTCAGTGGTGGGTAGCCCGGGGGCCGGCAATGTAACCACGAGCAAACACCCGCAAAGGCACGGCTCCGCTTTCTTGTCACAGTAGGAACACACACAGGAAGGTGGGCACGCCAAATAGCTGTACCACCATTTTGGATCCCTCCACCTCCACGACTTTTTAATGACTGTTAGGGGAAAGTAATCTTGTGGCCAGACACTGAGAAACACCAGACATTTTTGGGGGAAGTAGACAATATTTTTTATTTTGTTGCACAGTTGCTGTGGCAATGCGCTCTTCACAAAGAAAGTTTATGCTGTTAGCCAGTTTAGATAACTATATTCAATGATGTATGTACATAGCAGTTCTGTACGCTGCATTTTTGTGTACTACTGATATGAAAGTGGTGGTATTAAGAATTAGAAGGCCAAGGTCCCAAGTGCATGGCCCCTTCAGTCAAAATGGTGTTGTTCATTTTCATGTTCACTTCACTAACTTTTACCACCCTGTCTTTTGTCTATTTTAACAGTTAAAAGTCAGCTTTTGGGGGGACACCACTCAAAAAACAAGCATCATGTTATTACTGCAACTCCAGCTCCACTGGAGGAGAAAAAATGAAAGGAGAGAAAAAAATGGGCTTTCTAGCCCCCCCTTGGGCCTGCTGAGAGCCACCGAGACCGCCTCTGGATTAAGCCCCCGCCTTTAAACTCTCGACAAGAAGGCAAAACTTCAAAAGACCCCGTCGGCCGTCGGGGCTCCGCCCTCGCGCGCCCCGACGGCTTCACAAAGGATTTGCCGACATTCGGGAATTCCGCCTCCGCTTCCTTTTATAGCAGCAGCCCCCACCTAGGCCACGCCCAGTCGCACACAAAGGGCTCTGTGACGACATTTCGGTCCCGCCCACATCACCAAATAAGGCTCACCTGCCCATGTAGGGCAAACAATCGGCGCGAGAGTGACCCTTTTCTCTTCCTTATCCCGTTTATATGATCGGAGAGGCTCGGCGAGGCAGGTCGGAAGCGGTGCGAACATGGCCGAGCGAGTCCAGCAGCCTCCAGCCAAGCGGCTCTGCTGCCGGCCCGGCTACAACCCGGCATGTAGGCAGGGGCAGCGGGCTGGAGGAGTCCTGTGCGGCGGAGGAGGCAGCGGTTCGGGCTCTACCGCGGGGCAGAGCGGCAAAGCGCACAACCCGGAGTCGCTGCTCGACATCGCGGCTCGCCGAGTGGCCGAGAAGTGGCCCTTCCAGCGGGTGGAGGAGCGCTTCGAGCGGATCCCGGAGCCCGTGCAGCGCCGGATCGTATACTGGTCGTTCCCGCGGAGCGAGAAGGAGATCTGCATGTACTCGTCTTTCAACGCCGGGGCCGAGGAGAGTGGAACTAGTGGGGACAATAACGACGAGACTCAGCTGCCTTTCCTACGGGGTGTCACTCTGCTGGAGGGCGGCTGGGTGGACAACGTACTGCAAGTCGGTGAGTGCCAATCAACACCAGACTTTTTTTTTCTTTCTATTCTAGTGTAAACAATGCCGGGTATTTCCACGTAATCGTAGCCCACTTCTCCTTTGCCCGAAGCACCCCCCCCCCCCCTCCCGTTCCACTGGAAGCTTATATAGCACTTTGTTCCTATTTTTCTGCCTTTGCAGCTCTCCCCCCACCAGCACCGACCGATCCACAGACAAAAGCCCCCCTATATCTTTTCACCGCTGGCTAAATAGACGATATTTAGAAAAGAAGGGTGGGAGGGCTGGGGCGATTTAAAGCCACAGTGCTTCTATTTTGGTTGCCAAACACTCTTTCTCTTTCTCACTCTGTCAATGCCAGGACGTATGTGGCTGCTGGATGCAAATGATTCACCTAGTTTTATTATGAGAGAGTGGGGAATGTTGGCTAAGCACCCCCCTATCTCTCGCCTTTTTTCCCCCTCATCATATTTCACCAAGAGCGTTGGACTCTGAGCTGTCAATCCCACTCCACACCCTTGGAAGATGTTCAGGATTCTAATCCCATTACCCTCCCCTGGTTCATCTGAATCTGAACGCATCCCGCAAACAAGATTTTATGCATGATCTTCCTCCTCCTCCTCCTTCTCCTCCTCCTCCTCCTTGGCTCGCTATGCCTCCAAAGAATCTGCGTGCGGAGATGGCTGGAGCTCTTGTGGGCTTGGAGAATGTGCAGCGCACAATAGTAGCCATGGAGCAGGCGGGCGGGCGGGCGGGCAGCTCTCCCCTCTCCTCTTCCTCTCTCCTCTCTCTTCTCATCTCATCCACTTTCCTCTGGAGCTGGCCTGTTTACCAGATTCCCCACTATTAGACTCATTGGACGCTCACGCTCCAGGGTTGGGGTTTTGGGACTCGAGTGAGGACAGAAACAGAATGAAGGAGAAATGAACTGTTATTAGTTCATTGGCGGCATGCTGAACCAGCACTTAGCATGTCTGCTTCACAGTGAAAGGTCCTGGTTTTGAATCTCCACTTGGAGTTTGCATCGGGTTTCTTTCATTTTACCTCCCATTGCAAAACCCTGCATGTTAAGGTAATACGAATTCACATTTTGCATAATTTGAGTGTGAATAGCCCATCCGTCCTTGCCGAACCCTACTTCTCACTTCGCTCTGCCACCCTAATATGGAGAAGCGCTGTTGAAAACATATGGAGAGATGTCACCATTGGAAGAATAGCTATGTAGTGGATAGCACATCTGGCTTGCAGTCAGTAGGTCTGGGTTTGAATCTTTGTTTTACGGAGAGGCTCCAACTCACGTGCAATAATAAATATGACGAGCGCATTAAAAAATGGATTGAAGGTGAGGAGCACGGCATCGCTCATTCAAACTTACTAAAATACACAATGTGTTACTCTAAATTAACATGAAATTTAACAATAAAGAGCACAACAAACACAACAAATCTAATAATAATAATTTATTATTTTAATTGTTATTATAATAATAATGTTGCACAGTGTGCTAATTCCGCAAGCCATGACTAAAGTATTTTTATGTCAGTGTGTAGTGTAATTGATGAGTAAGCAAATGATCGTCAATTGTTTTGATGGCGTGCGCATCTGGGCTGCAACCAGCAGAGGCGCTGTTGATTCAGTCGCAGCGCTTTCTGAAAAGAGCACGGGGGATGTGATATCAGCTATTGGAATATTGGAAGTTATATTTTTTTCTCAGCACTGTAATCCGCCAATGGTAGGGAAATGGAATTTCAGGACATTCAGAGATGTAATCAATTGTAATATTGTATTTGAACAACAAGTAATCAATAACACTGCTCAACAAAATTTCTCAATTTTTTAATAGATTGTTTTGTTTCTCTTGCATCAGGTTTTAATAATAATGATAATAATAATATTCATGAATTAAAGGTGAGGTTCAGCAACAGCTGTATTTATTTTCAGAAACGTCAAAGCTATAAATTACAATGCGTGGTTAAATCAGTATTGTGCAAGCTTTCATAGGCCAAACATAATAACAAAAATTCAAAATATCTCAAAAAGCGGATGTGTGATTTAAAAATACATTTTCCAGCAATGGATCACAATTTTTTTATTCAAATGCCTATCCTGAGATGGAACATCCATCTGAATGTTCTAAACTCCCTTTTCCATGTCAGTCTGCATGGATGTCTCTCCACTGCCTGTAGCAAATCGAAGATAACCATGACATCAGCGATGGGAAGTTGAGCTGCATCAACACATCCCACAACTTTGGCATGGCTACACTTTGCACAATTCTTCTCCCTGCAACACTGGCATGGAAACATTTGATCATTGTCACAGCAGTCCATCCTGCATCCTGCCCAACCTTAGATGGGAGCACTCTGAATATTCTAAACTCCTGCTTCCGTGTCAATATACCCCCTCTGCCCGTGGCTGTCGTCATCCGCTAAACGGAACCCTCCGTTTTGTCTCCATTGCTTCAAAACACGATTAATCGGCAATCAATCCCGCACAATCGCAATCATTCTCAGCAATCAATTAATCGTCTAATTGGTTCCTCTGCCTGTCCTTTGTCTGCAAGTGTGTGTGAGAGATGAAGAGCGGCGGACGCGGGGGGTGACGGTCTGTGCATGTGTTTGTGTCCTCGTCTGCACGGGCTGTCAGTCTCATCCGCTCACAACAGAGGCGAGGATGACAGGCGAGCACACAGCAGGAGGACGACAACGTGTTATGCTGATTGCAATTTTTGCTCCACTTTTTTTTTTTCTTTGTGCATGGGGGGGGTTATGTCGTGTGGTTGGCTGTAGAGAAGAAATAAAGCCAAGGAGGAGGGGAAAAAAAATGATAAATAAAAGATGCAATCTACTCCAGGGGACAGGCAGCCACTGGAGGATGAGGGGCTTAAAAGCAGGGCAGCACAGGGTAGAGAAAGAGAGAGGGGGGAGTGCTGGACGGGGCTGTCAGCCACATCACACGGCACATGTATTGGCCCATCACACACATACACACACACGGACACACACGTACACACACTGGCCTGGAAAAAAAACAGTGTGTGTGTGTGCTGTCACAGGGATGGGATTCATTGTTGATGATGAAAGACAGTAGCGCAATAGAATAGATGCTGAGGTTATTGAGTGCGTGTGGGAGGGGGAGGCTAATATACTTGAATGGATCTGCCGTCGCCGTACTCCTCCTCTCCTCCTCCTCCTCTTCCTCCTCCCCCAGCCGTAAAACTCTCCATATTTGCTCCCCTAAGGCCAACTACCAGCCCCCAGTCTCCTGTGATTATTTATCTTTTTCTCCAAGACATTAATCACACACTTTTTCCTCCCCCCTTCCTCTCACCATCCATCCTTTAGCATACATATATCAGCCCGGTCGAGGGGTTGGATAGAGGCTGGTGGCGGTGGGCCGCGTTTACGGGGAAGAGCAAAAGACGGGGTGATATCAGGGAAGCCCAGAGGAGGGGGAAGGCGGGTATTGAAATGGTGATTGCAGGAGAAAAGTAAAGGATGAGGAGCGGCAAAGGCGAGCGAGTGAGATGGATGGCTCGCTCGCGAGCTCATCTGTTCCGACGGCAACACTCTTCAGATAAATATTCATACGGAAGCCGACGGTCCGGCGCTCCGTGCAGGCAGTGATGAATATGTCAGGTGAGCTACCTGTGCTCTTAAGAGCTTCTTCATGTACACTTTACTGGCTAACAGCTCGGAAATTCCAGGAAGGAAGCTACAGAAATCCACAAGACTTAAATCATTAAACAACCGAGTGTGCTTTTTGAAGTTCTTCTATTGTACACCGTTTGTACCCTGTTATTGTGTATTTTTTTTTTTTTTTTGCTGATCATATCTGTCTGTTGCAAGAAACCATTATTTATGTTGTATGTTTTAACTATAAAATGATTTACTGTGTGGAAAAGGACAACCACAGTAACTGACCCACCAAGTCCTGCCTCTTAAAGGCACAGGTCTAACATAAAAACATTTAAATATACTATTTTGTATTTTATAGTTACATTTCTAACTATCTGTCTAGTTAGCTAGCTAGCTAGCAATGTAATCTGTTCTCAAAAGGTGGCAGGGCATGCAATCGGTACACATATCGCCATCTAACGATCTGGAGTGCACATTACATTTTGTGTTTTTCCAAAGTTGTCATTATCTTAATGTACCCTGAATGACCATCGTCCTTGGAGTTGCCGCGGTCATATCCATTCAGACGTTCGGAAACCTTCCACCTCTTGGTAGCTTCTTTGCCGCCCTCCCCCGACAAGCCAAGGGCGAACCTTGTGTAATTTAACCGTAGCTGCTCACGGTGGCCCAAAAGGAAGGCTAGCATTATGATGCCCCCCATCCTCTAATTATAGAAGTCTAATCCTATGGCTTTGGCGAGGCATGACAAAGCATGTTTCCACTTCATTACCCTCCTTCCTGTTTTTAGTCCTCCAGACTGGGTCAAGTTCATCCCCTCTTCTCCCATTCATCTCCTCCTCCTCTTGCTGACCCCTCGCGCCAGTATTTCTTCTTTGCACCCCCCCCCCCCCTTTCTGACTGTCTCCAGGGCTTTCTGCCTGGAGGTAAAACACACACACACACACTGCACCGCCTCCTCCTTACTATCCTGTTACCGTAATGTCCCCGAGGAGCGACAGACATAGTGATGCCTGGCATATGTCGCTCTCCGCAATGTCATTAGGCCGCACGCCTCCTTCCCCCCTTGTTAGGGGAGATTCTCACATGGAAAAAGATGTCAGTTTTATCAAGCTGCTGCCCCAAATCTCAATGACGAGGCGCACGGGACGAGGCTTTTTTAGTTGGTTAAAATTAGATTAAAATAAAAAAAGAGTGCCCGCAGTGGTGCGACTGATCCATGTCGCCTTACAAATATCACTCGGGCGGCAGTGGCGCCTGTTTGAGTGTGAATGTCATCCTGCTCCGGTTCACCTCCTTTCTGCCAGGGTGTGTGTGTATGTGTGTGTGCGTGTACGCACATGCATGCACGTCTCCGCTCGTAACTCGGGTTAATTTGTTCACGCTCGGGAGAGTCTTAATTGGGGTTCTGCGTCATCTACTCTCTCTCTCTCTCTCCCTTTTTCCTTTTGTTTGATATTGTATCATGGTAGTCAAGTAACAGGCAGGCAGGTGGTTTCCTGACCCCCCCCCCCCTTGCTTTTTTACACTGCCACTGTCGTGATAAAGTTTATTTATCTATTTACTTATTTACTTATTTTTAGGATTT